>NC_056728.1:48343977-48363977 GCF_019279795.1 Protopterus annectens
CCTCTCAAATCCTTACCACTTAATGAGGCTGTTGAATTCTTTAACTCAGCATTTCTAGACATCCTAAATAGACAAGCACCCACCCGCCAAAAATGAATGAAACATAACAATGCATGCTGGCTCTCAAAATCCACCAAAGAAGTAATGTCCACAAGGGATAAAATCTGGAAATCATGGCAGAAAAACAAAAACCCCTCAACTCTACTACATTACTAGCAACTCCGTAACCAGGCAAAACGTCTAATAACCACTGATAAAAAAGACCACTACTTCCACCTACAAAGCCAACATAAAAATAATCCCCAAAAAGTCTGGTCTTCCGTCAGCCAACTATTACACCCAGGCTCTCAAAGCAATCCATCCCCTGACCCACAAAAAACTCCCACTGAACGTGCTACCCTTTTCAATTCCTACTTCATTGACACCATAGTTAACCTAAGCACCACCGTCCTACAGTTAACAGCACCACCACCAAGACAGCTGATGACCAAATCATCCCAGAAAACAAGTCTACCCTTAACCCTAACCTAAAATTCTCCCCATACCCACCAGCACAATAAAAAAAACTTTTACTTAAGCTAAAACCCTGTATTCTGGCCGCTGACAATCTACCCCCACACTTCCTGCAGCTTGCAGCAAACTCTATAGCTTATCCCATCAGCATACTCATTAACAGATCAGTTAAAGAATCCCTTGTCCCAGACATCTGGAAAAAAGCATTCATTCTTCCCTTACACAAAGGTGGCACCAACACAGACACCACAAACTTTCGACCCATAGCAATTCTCTCACCCCTCTCTAAAATACTGGAAAAATGCATCCATGCCCAACTCCTCAACCACCTGCATGAAAATCAAATTTTATCACCCACTCAGCATGGTTTCAGACAAGGACACAGCACCACTACCACCCTCCTATCCTTCCTTGATGCAGTTAACCGGGCACGGGATTCTGGTAAAATAATTGCTTCACTTTTCCTTGACCTCTCCAAAGCTTTTGATACCATTTCCCACACTGTCCTACTCTCTAAACTATCCACCCTCCACATTTCTCCCCCTACCCTACAATGGTACAACAGCTATCTCTCCAATAGGCAGCAATCCACCAAATGGCAACAATCTTACTCTCCCTTCCTCAGTACATCCACAGGAGTACCCAAAGGCTCCATACTTGGTCCTCTCTTATTTAGTATCTTTATTAACAACTTTCACACCACTCTCCTACAGTTCTCAGTAATCCAGTATGCTGATGACTCTGCAATAATATGCACTGTAAATTCCAGCTCTGAACTCCAGCAAATTACCCAGAATGCCCTCACATCTACTGAATCTTGGATGCTTAACAATCATCTTGCCCTAAATCCAAACAAAACTAAACTAGTAATTTTTCCTCCTAGGAAAACCACTCCATGTGATAAAAAACTCTTCACTATACAAGCCCAAGACAATACCACTATAGAAGTTGTCCCACACACTAAATTACTAGGCATTATTATAGATGAAAACCTTAACTTTGACCTACACATAAACAATAACATCAAAAAACACACCAAAAGCTTGGTATACTCTACAGGCACCAACACTTTCTTAGCCTCTCTACTAGACAAACCCTTGCAACTACCTTTTTATTACCCTCTCTCCTTTATGGTGCCCCTCTCCTCACTAATATCCGAAATTCTACAAAATCCAAACTTGATATGTGTTACAACAGAATAGCAAAACTTGCCACCAAGGCCACATTCTCATCCCACCATTGTAAGTCACTGAAACAATTAGGGTGGCTGGAACTCCCCCACCATCTCTCATTCACCCAATTAACTACTGTGCACAAAATAATCTACAGACCCACAGACTATCCTGCTGTCTCAACTCTACTTGCCAAATACCATTCCAGCAGGCATCTAAGATCTAAAAATCATCTACTTCTAAAAGTAGATAAGCCCACCTTACCTGCTGGTCAACTCCTCTATGACTTCACCATCGCCAAAGTATGGAACTCATTTCCACCTTCTATAAGAAACACAGGCAGCACCACCACCTTCAAACAAATGCTGAAAAATCATCTCAACTCTTCCTGGCTATGTTCCTGCTCTATAATCTAACCTCTTCACTCTCCTTATATGATTACTAAACTCCTATGTCTTTTGCTACTAGTGACTGATGATATTTTCTCCATATTTATTTTTATCTTCACTTGTTGATTCTGGTACAATAATACTGATCTCAGTTTATACCAATCTGATGGAATTCATTGAATTCTGCTTTAATGTATATTTTCTGTATATATTGCTGTAATCAAACAAACTAGATTCCTGATTTCATGTATATGTTTGTATATGTTACTATATTTACTATCTGTAACACTGTTTCTGCTTCTGTACTAATTAATGTTTATATTTTTTCTGTATCTCGTTTGAGCTTTTCTCCCTGGGCCTCCACTGAAAATGGGCTCTTTTAGGCCCAGTGGACTTATCCCGGTAAACAAATGCAATAAATAAATAAAATAAATAATTTTGGAAAGTTGCTAGAATAAAATATGTTACCACCGTGAGTTTCATTGCCAAACTTGAACCCATGACCCTGGGCACTACAGTCAGAACAACATACCAAATCAGCAGTTTCCTGAAAGATAGGAAGACTTAGTGAATTCAGTTCTCACTTCTCACCATAGTGCTCAACCTCTTAGCACAAAAAAACCTGGACAAAGCCAATAATGGGGGAATGCAGAACTCAGTTCTTAGTTCTCACCATAGCTCTCAACCTCGTAGCACAAATAAAAAACTGGACAATGCCAGTAATGGGGGAATACAGCCCCAAAAATAGGGACACATTTCAAATACTGATCTTATAAACTTAGAAAATTGCTAGAATAAAATGTTTTGTGTTACCATTTATTTTCT
This sequence comes from Protopterus annectens, assembly GCF_019279795.1. Taxonomy (NCBI): domain Eukaryota; kingdom Metazoa; phylum Chordata; order Ceratodontiformes; family Protopteridae; genus Protopterus; species Protopterus annectens. The sequence continues at coordinate 48,346,877 of NC_056728.1, forward strand.
GAAGAATATGAAGTCTGAAATTCAAATGCCTGTCATTATTTAGTGAATTCAATCCTTCACTGATTTGCCACAAAAATCCAGAAAACCTCAGATTTTATGAGGAACAGAACAAAAATATGAGACATAAATCTGGAAGTGGTGGTGGGTAGGGAGTTTAGGCCCTTGTTACCTGTACCCAAGGTACAGGGTTTGAGCCAGAGTACCTCTAGCCACCAGGTATATCCACCTGGGGCATTTCACACACACACACACACACACACACACACACACACACACACACACATACACACACACACCTTCTCAACAACTAATTACCAACAGCATTCAGCTGTCTCATTATAACAACTAATTACCTCTGCAGCTGTCCATTCTAGCCTTGTGGCTTGTTCCATTCTCAGAAACCACTTTGCAGCTTAGGAACTTAACTCTGTAGCAGCTTTATTCCGCCATTAACAGCTAAGGAGTTCCATCCTCTCATGGCTGCTAAGGAGTTCCATCCCCTTGTGGCCGGCCGGAAATTAATGCATGCACATTACTGAGCTCAATTCCAGCAGGCTGGCAGGCCATTTCACGGAGCTCATGTCATCGTGCACGTGATGACATCAGCTCAAAAAGCTGGGGAAAAATTCAAATAAAACAGCCGGGAAATTAAGGTATGCCACTCGGGAATTGTGGCACCACATTATTTGAACCCCAAAACTCAGTAAAAGCCGAGTAATTTGGTACGGTTGGGAGGTATGATGCAAATTAACCCCTTAAGGGCATCAAGTGTTTCAGCTATATGGTTTTTGAATATCCATGACTTCTATTTTTTTTTTTTTAAGTATTTGTGGATGCATTCAGGCCAGTGAAGCCAAATTCAGTAGCTGTGGAAATGCATGTTTCAGCCTTCTTATGACCTTGTCAGCACAGCATAATTGGACTGTTTGGCTATACTTTAGAAACACAGGGTCTTTACCCACAGCTGATGTCCATAACCATGCATACGTATACACACACAAACACACATACGAAATTGAGTTGCTGTGTGCACCTGACAGCAGCAGCAAACTGAAATGTAATAGTATCCAGTAGTTAAGTCACATAATCTGATTCATTTTTATTAACTTATGAATGCGCACTATAGTAATATTGCTATTAGTAACTTGAACCTGAAGAAATTTATATATTACTAGGTATAAAATGAAAGGATAAAATTATGTTGAAAAACTCTGCATTAGTAGCTGATGTTTAACTAGCTCCACACTGTAAACATTTATTTCCTTACCAATAAAGATATGCATAAATGTCATATTCTTGTTTAATATCTTGGGTATTGACAGCTTGTGGAACACCATTTCATAGGACCAGTCAGCACAAAACATTTAAGTCTCAAAACAGAAATCAGATGCTCAGTAAGAGAAGTGTTGTAATTTCTAGGGCGACCAAGATGGTGCAGCAGTTAACGTTGTCACCTCATAGCAAGAGGTTCTCTGGTCCGATCCTCGGCTGGGGTGTCTTCTGTGCGGAGTCTGCATGTCCTCCCTGTGGTCGCATGGGTTTCCTCTGGGTGCTCCGGTTTCCTCCCACATCCCAAAGACATGCTGTAGGTGGATTGGACACTCTAAATTGGCCCCAGGTGTGAGTGTGTGCATGTGTGTGCCTTCTGTGGAAGGGTGGGTGCCGGGCTGGCAACTCGACACTGTAAAAACTCCACTGCCAATCATGATGGGACAAGTGATCCGCTGTGGCGACCCCTAACCGGGAAAAGCTGAAAGAAGAAGAAGTCATTCAGAATTATGAGTAATACAAGTTTTTTTTATACACGAGTATATAGTATTGAGTAATGCAAGTTTTTTTTATACACGAGTATATAGTATTGAATGGTATCAAATGAAAGCTTACTTAATGATGGAAACTTTTCACTGCCATCTGGTGTCTTAGTAGTACTAATACTTGTTTGGCAGTAAATGTATTTATACATATTTGCATGTTCTGTGCATCTCAGACAGTGTTTACATAGAAGCATTGTGGAACAGCATTTCACAGGTGGCACAAGTCAGAAATGCCTGCTGACCCAAATGTAATGGTCAGTAAATGAGAAGATGTGAGTTTTAGGCCAAATTATGTTTGTATGACATATTAATGTTTCTTTTAGATTGACACAGACAGAGACTATATGGAACTTCATGGCAGCAAATGAAAGCTTAAATAATGCTGCAAAAGTTGTCACTGATACCTGCTGTCTGCCTATTGCCAGTTTGTAGATATTTATACTTGATTAGTAATACAATGTGTTATAATTTTAAAATTTATGTAAATATCTCAAGCATTATCCAGCTGGGCACATGCCCACTCACAATACAGGTCAGGCATGACTCCAGAGACAAATTGTGTACTTGCTACCAGATAAAATGTGGGTTATTTCCCATAAATATAATTAATATGTGTCATATGTTAATAACTGTATTGATAACTTGAACCAGTGGGTGTTTCTGTGCTACTCCATGGTATCAAATGAAAACATACATAGTGCTTGAAAAGTTTTGCTCTTTCAGTTGGTGATTTGAAAATATTTGCATATATTTCTCAGTTAAATGTGTATTCAAATCATAATTATACAACTATTTCAAAAGTGACGTAACTGCTGCAAAACTGCTTTGCAGCAAAATGAAGATTGTATCTGTGTGAACAAAGGTCACATTGATAGCTGGGGTCCGTCTATTATTGTTAAAAATATATTTATAATTTTGCATAATTATAACAATAAAATGTACATAGTATCTAATTACTTTTTCAATATAAGATCACCTTTATGTCTGGTAGACATATTAATTGTAAAGAGGCAGATGTGTTGGGGAATATTTACGTTTTAACTTTTTGTAACTTGTATGATTTTTAGATATATGCAGTTTGCAAAACTGTTTTCTCAGAAATGTTGCTCAGACTAAACATGTCCAACAAGGAATTCTGCAGGTGCCAGGAGATGTGAAATTCTGTCCGGGCTATGTGTTAATGGTTAGAAATAATCCATCACCAGCTGATCACTTAAGCAGGTTTCAGTCAGGAACACAGTTCCAGATACAATTTCAGTGTATTGTTATTTAGAGAATGGGTAAAAATGTACATCAGCATCCTGATTGGAGAACGAATGTTCTCCAGCATGGTATAAATGCACAAGTAAATCCCGCTGAAAAATGAGTCTACTGCTTTTATGGTAGCATATCAAGTTGCCATGAAGCTTGGACTGAAAAAAAACTAACATCCGCCATTATTTTACTCTCGCTAAGCAGCTCTTCTGCCTTTTAGTGCGTATAAAATATATTTAAAAAAAGAAAAGTAAAAAAACAAACATGTGTGTGTGTGTGTGTGTGTATGTATATATATATATATATATATATATATATATATATAAAATCTATCTATCTGTCTATATATGCATGCGAATGAAACCAAGATTGATCAAGCCATTATTGTACATTATTTTACATAGCGCTTTTGCCATTAGGCGAGTGTAAAAACTAAGTATAACAGAAAAAAGTGTATGGGTGTATATTTATGTTTCTGTTTGTGTGCTGATTTCTGTCTGTTTGTGTGTGAATGCGTGCTTGCAGGCATAAAAGTGAGGTATGTGTGAGTGAGTGTGTAAAGAGTAAGAGCACTGGAGCAACAGCAGCGTTGAGGATATTTACATACATCTCATCTCTTAGATCATGTTAACCAGATAAAACCTAAAATATAGCGGGAACAAAGGCTCAAAACAGGAATATATTCCTCTTAAAAAAAAATCATGAAGTTCCTTCAGTAATAGGACTTGTGTTACCATGCATCTTTCTGATGTGCAAGTGTGTGTGTGTGTTTGTGTCTGTCTGTCTGAGGGAGAGCGAGTGAGATGATGGACCACTGGCAGCAGCAGATGTTTGCCTATGTCTCGACCTTTTAGCTCAAGAAATCTGGATAAAGCCTGAAATAAAGGGGAAACATCTGCTCAAAAATAGGAATAGATTTTAAATGTCGTATTTATAAAAGTTACAAAGTAAGTTAAATAACAGGATTTGTGTTGCCATGAATTTTCTGAAGGAAATAAGTCTGAAAGTATGTTGTTATTTAGTGACGTCAATCCCGAATGACTGGCAAGAAATCACACATTTTTGCAGTAAGGGACCAAAAAAATAAAGCAAATATCTAGATATTTTTTTAATAATTATATATACTGGCTGTAAACACACACACACACCCTATCCAACTTTATTGCTTGCTTATTGACATTTGATTACTGGGAAGGTCAGACTGGGTAGGAGCCCATTTTCAGAGGATGCCCAGGGAGAACAGCTTCAAAGTGTTACAAAGCATTTTAAGAAGAAGAATTTTGCACTCTTCAAAAATAATACTAAAAAGATCTATAGTTCAAATAATTATACCAAATTAGACATAATAGAAAAATGGTTAAGAATCAATACAGGTTATATAGCAATGATTTAATATTTAGAGAAATTTTAGCTGGTTTATAGAAAAATTAAAGTTAAGTTAGCATAAAACAAACAGGAATCACAATATGCACTGTGAGAGAAGCAGCCTTATAGTATATTTGGAGAGAAAGTCAGGGGAGAGAAATTGCTAGAAGCAAGGAAGTGAGTGAAGAAGAGAGATTAAGAAAGTGCAAGGTATGAATAGGTATTTGTTCACATTTAGGGATATAGTTTATTCTGGTATTAAGCAAGAACAAGAGACATAATTTGGCTAAGAAGTCTTTCAGAATGGTTTTTAAGGATGGGAGGGAGGATGTTGACCTGATGGATACAGGTAAGGAGTTGCAGGCCTTAACGAAATGGTACAAGTATAGACAATGCCCAGCAGATTTAATAGGTTTGTGGGCAGACATATGTTTTTGATCATTGGATCATAACGACCAACCGGGAACATAGCATGCTATTTAATGCCAGAGAAGGAGGTGCATGCTGGATAATTTTATAATTGGTAAGAAACTGTGTATATGTTAGTTGATGGGGAAGTTCTAAACAATTCAGGCTTTAGTGCTATACCATGGTGGGTTCTTAAAGGGGTATTTGCTGCAAATTTAGAAACTTTTTTATAGCATTGTTCAAGTTTTGATTTTTGTGATGCCTGACGCTTAATAAGGATAGGGGTGCCATAAAGAAGTGTGAGTAGGAGATAAGTAGTGGCAAGTGTAGTTTCATTTATGTTGTTGATTGAACCAAGGTCAATTCAAGACTATATCGTGATAAAAACACTTCATGAATGAACCTTAAAGTGCTAAGTGCAAGTATAATGCAAATAAATAAATAAATCCAAATCGTAGCATTATGTAACTTTAAAATGCTACCTATGGAGGGTATAATCATTCAACCCTGGAGGAGTATCAGAGTGCAAGACTAATTGCCACCTGAGTTCATATACTTCAATATGTTCTTTCCACATACCTCCATGGGACTGTTTCCTACTGTGTCCAACACACACACACACACACACACACACACACACACACACACACAAAATAAATAATAATAATTTTGAAAATTGTTCACAAACCCAAACATGCTTACTCAGTGCATTTTTTTCATTATATTTAAAAATAACAAAGACATGTTCATAAATGTTTCCTGAAAGCATGGATATTTTTTCCTATATAAAATGTAGGACACCTTTGACATATTTTTAGGCAAGCTATACCCATACTGCCACAGTTGTAATAATAATGGGGTGATTACAACTAAAGATTTTTTAATATAATTGTTTGTTTGTTTGTGTCTTTAAAAGATTTTCTAATATAATATGTCACATTAATAATAAAGGGGCACTGTGAACAAGAATTACAGCTGAAAGTCCCTTCATTAGATCTCATTGCTTGAGAGGCAAAATGGATATAATAAACTAATGTTTTTTACCCCGCTTAAAAACAAATCTTGGTAAAATGTCTGTATATTTTGTAATAATCACATGCCAATAAATTAGAAATTTTCCCAATCTTCACCATAATGGCCATAGAATCGCTGGAAAATATTAAAACCTTTGCTTTCTCAAACCTTCCATTTGGATCATTATTGTTCAATGCAAAACCAGAACCCAAAAAAGGTTTATATATGCCTGACTTGCACTTATTGCTAACCCTCCATAAATAGAATGTAATAATTCATTAGGATATATCCTCTGTTAGAAAAAATATCCTTTAGTAAATGGACCTCAGTAAAAAAAAAAAAAAATCAGAAATCATCTTGGCATAGTGTATCATTTGTCCCTGAACTAATATTTTTTAAACTGGGATGGCAGCTTTTAAAATGTAGATAATGTATTTGCAAATATCTTAAAAACCATTAAATTTAAAACATCACTTCATGATATATTTTTCATGTACACATCCAGGTAATTGATGTGGTCATGCAAAGTATGTTGTGTAAAATTCAAAAAAACTCTTAGCAAAACAATCCCTAGTACTATCCCATAAAGTAAAAATGTCATTCAAATAACTATAGTACATCTTCCCTCAGTTACTCGAGTCTGAATTAAGTATAACATTTTGTCCTCAGTAGAACGTTACAATGCAAACAAAAATGGGAGCACACACTTCCCCCATAGCCATTCCATTTCTGTGGTGGAAATATTTTCATTCAAATAAAATGTAATTGTTATTTTGTACCATCTCCATAAACATAACTAATCTTTCTGAATCAGCCGAAGAAATAAAAAAAAAATAACACCTCAGAAAATAAATAACACCTGTAGTGACAAAATGTTAACCTTTCATTATACAGACTATGGGCAGGATTCACAAAACCTCCGTGTAAGAGTTAATATGTCTTACACGGAGGCTGCAGTTAAACGGTGTGACATCAGCATACCATGCATATTCATGAGGGTATGCTGAATCACACCCTAGGCTAACACGGTCCGTGTAGGAAAGTAGGGGGCGTATCTGCACAGCGAGTTCTGCAAATGGACACGCCCCCAGAAGAGACAGAGTCCTGAAAGTAAACTCCCACGAGCGAGTCCGCGGAAATGTCAAGAAACACAACAGCACACATGCCCCCACAGACTATAAACCCAACTGTAATGTAAAACGTAAAAAATCAACAGTTTTAATTTTTTTTTTATAATTTCAAAAATGTTTGCCTGTAATTGTGCTCATTTGCGCAGGTGTGCCCTTCGCTCAGCCACAGTTAGCAGTCATTGGAAAAGCATATAAGATCTAAATATGCAAATTAAGCCAAGTAGCAATAGCGTAGCGGTAGAGACGTCGGCCAAAGAGGTGGTAGTCACGGTTCGAGCCGCAACAACATCATTTTCTATTTTTAGTGAAATAAGCACGAAACAATCCCCTGACATATATGTGTATATATATATATATATATATATATATATATATATATATATATATATATATATATATAACTATAATTTAAGTAAAATGTACTGAAATGTGCCATGTATTTTGAAGAAATCTGACACAATAAAAAAAAAATTTTATAAGTGCCCATAGCTGAGCAGTGCTCTAACAAGCTGAGTATGACTGCCCACAGGTGAGCAGTGGTTTAACAGGTGTAATATGAGTGCTGGGAGTTGAGCAGCGCTTTAACATGCTGAAACTGTGTGCCCGTAGTTGAGCAACATTTCACACAGCGTAATATGCGTGCTCATAGCCAAATAACGCGTTAACCAGCGTGAGCCGTTTGCGCGGAGCTGCGCAGCGCGCCAACCGGCTTACCAGTAGGCAACGTTGAGCAAGCTGCATCAAAGCCGCCTTTACACAGACACACCTCCTAGCCTGTCTAGACAGTAGTAAAATAAAAAAAAGCAATGCCCAGGCTTGAACCCAGGATACTGTGCATCATAGTCAAAGTACTGAACCACTAAGCCATGACAGTTGTACTGAGAAATGCAGTATTAGCATATATATAGGAATAAATGGAAATAGAAGCATGACAAAGCAGGTTTTCTTAAGCTGATATATTTCCAAAATGGCCAATCACAGATAAGTGCGGGAAAAACGGCATATATAAGTCCCATAGGCGGGAATACACAGCATAACTGATTGTGGAACCTATTTGCAGTCAGGATGGCAGGTGTAGGAGAGGGCAGTCACTTCCGAGCACAGAGGTGAGGTGTTGAGGAGTCCAAATATATGGTTTGGCTCCTAGTCCACGATCATGAGGCTCAACTTATGCAGGGCCAGGTTCCCTGGGGTGCGTACAAGGCAGAGGCGTGGAACCGGTTGGCACATGATCTCACCAGTGCCACAGGCATACCAAGGACTGGTGAACAGGTCCGTCACCACCATGCGGACCTGAAGAGACGTAAGCAGGACCAACTGAACCGTTGGATCCAGGAGGCCCGGCAAATGCCCAATGCCCCACTACTGAGTAAGTATCCATGTAATTAAGTAGGTAAGAAATTATCCTAGCTGATATTATGGATATGTATGTTCCAATATTACTTCATTTATATTACAGCTGCAGGTGTGCGTTCTGCGAATCGGTGAGCCTATGGTGATAGGCTGGTGCGGTTGCGCCACCAGGCAGGTTAGTAATTATTTTGCTGTAATTGTTATTACAATATAAGTGAGACAGCTTGTAAAAGAGTTCAGTGTTGTTACATATTAATAAAGTTCAAATAACACTAGAAGAAAGATTCTGCTAGTACTGTATGATTAGATAAGTGATGCAGCCTGTAATCCAGAAATAAAAATTAAACAAGTCTGAAATAGAGATTTTCCACCTGTATTGTAATATCAGATAACTTGCTTCAGCCTGAAAATTACTGGTAAACAAGCTAAACACGATAGACATGTGTCAAATACATCCCCTTTTAAAATCTGCCATGTGAAACAAGTGAGTCTGTTGGAAAGGATTGTTGTAACCAAGTAAGAAATGTTAATAACGCCTAGAATTAAGTACCATCTTGAATTGTAAAAATAAAACAAGTGAGAGTGTGAGAAAGAGGTATGAATCGACCTAGAAAGCTGTAATAAGTCTTGAATAAAGTTATACTGCAGTCTGTACATAATGAAATGAATGAGACAGCCACAACCAAAGAGTGCAGTGTTTGTAATAAAGTACTGAAAATGGAATGTGTCTGTCCCACAATTTGGATATATTGCTGTACCCTTGCAATATGGAGATAGTATGGTTGTATGAAATACTGAACATCCACAGTTGTGTAGAGCCATATAAATCAAATGTAGCAGGATGCTGTATCTGAACACAGCCAGACATGAACGTGTATGAATAAAAATGCAATGTATATTAATGTAGCAGTAACATCCTCATCACCAACATTCCTAAGGTTACATATAGGAAACTGTACTAAGACCTTTAGGGTTTATATATCTGCAGCTGATAGAAATGTACAGCATATGTATAGGTAGTTGAAGTTGTTAATGAAATATTTCTTCACCCTACCCTATTTTCACAAATAATGCCATTCCACACCAAACTGGGTATGTGTATACACAATTAATTCCCATGGACATTTGTCCTGTTGGTTCATACATATTTGCATGTACGTTGATGCATGTGCCCTGTTCACATATCCAAACCTGATGGCCTGTTGCCATCAATCAACCCTGCATGCTGTTGGAGTGTGTACTGCTGTTCAAAATATGCATGTGTTATGCTTGCTGTTCAATGTTTGGAATTCATGGGTGTTTGGTAATGGGAATACTGATGCATGCTGTTACAACTAATTTTGAATGGTATTGTTTGTTACTAACCCAAAATGTCATAAAATATTGCTAAACATAGGACAACAGGGAAGGCGGGTTCCAGCGGACCCACCTCTCCCACCTCAGCTGGCGAGTGCACCTGGCACTAGTGCCCAGGCCGGAACCTCCTCCGGTGGCCCTATGCCACCTTTGGGTGGAAGCGCTGCAGGGGATGGGGCTCATCCCCCCTCTGCAAGCGTGGCCGGAGGAGACCGTCCACTCACCCTCCAAAGTGTCTGGTCTGTGGTGCGTAGCGAGATCAGGCATTCTGTGCTTGAACCCCTATGCCAGCTTGAGGCACGGGTGGTGCAACTCACGGGTGTGCCTGCCCATCCTACACAGCCCCCAGCACAGCCCCGTTCTGGGCAGTGAAGGCGCAGTGGCAACTGCCCATGGGTGGGGATCTCAGTTCCACTGTTGCCATCTGTGGGCTCATGGGCTTGCGATATCCAAATATCTGTCCCCGTCAATTGTGTTCACCCCCCACATGTGTCATACCCCACCCCTGTATGCGTCTTGTTTGTCTTGTCTATTAACCTCCCAAAATATACCTACTTCCTGTACCTTACATTCCACTCTCACCTGAAAAAAAAATAAAAAAAGGGCACTCTGTTCCCACAAAAAAATTACGCCCCATACATAGCTGCCCATTTTGCAGACATGTCTGCTGGACATGTCAACTGCTAATTACAATTGGCCGTACAACAGATTTTGTTGTCTTCACCCCTCTCTCAGGGGTGGAAGGTTTCAAATTTCACACCAAATTACACACATATGCACTGCTGTTGCTGATAAAGAAATGGGCAGCTATGGGCCTTTCTTGCATCCTTCCCTGCAAATCCTGAGCTTGTTTTCCTACTGTCCTACCCTCTTTGTGCCCCCTTTTTCACCACTTTCCTATGTCCCCATTTTCTTTTCTTTCAAAGAAATTAGCGCGGGTGTGCACGAGAGTAAGCACTTTTAAGCAGTAGTAAGAGGGGAAAACATACTGGACATGATCATCACCAACATGGGGACTCTATGCTTCAGAACAGAAGTGTATCCCTCACTGGTAAGATCAGACCATAAACTAATCTCACTGGATATTCACATCCCGACTCCACCCCCTGCCCTGAAAACCACAGTGAAAAACTTCTCTAAAGCAAATTTCACACTCCTCAAAACCGAGGTGTAATCCTTCAAAGCCCCCGGGCCTGTGGAAAATACGGCCCAGAACGCAGAATACTTTATAAATGCATTCTATGAACACCTTCAGAAATGCATGGATCATGCAATCCCAAATAAAACCAAGACCCAATCCTCCAAAGGCAGACGTCCTGTCTGGTGGACCCCAGCCATAAACAAACTATACAATAGAAGGAGGAAGCTACTACATGATAAAGCAAAATCCCAAAAAGGGAAGGCATCTCTGATCAGTATTAGCAAAAAACTATGGGCACTCATAAAATTGTCTAAGGCCAGCTTCGAGAGAAAACTTGCACAGGACACTAAGGATAATCACAAGGCTTTCTTTAGTTATGTTAGGAACCTGGGTGGGAATTCCCAGATATGCTTAGAATTAGTCCAAACTGACAAAGAATACACCAAACCCACAGACATTGCCAACATCCTAGCTGACAGGTTCATTGCAAACTTCTCCCCCCCTCCCCACCAAAAGGGCAAATATCTATCCCAGCAGAGTGCTGCCCCCCTGACATCTCAGATGCTCCGGTAAGAGCTGCCCTCTCCAAAGCAAAAAACACAGCATCAATGGGACCCGGGCTGCGTCCTTCATGAACTCCAAGAAGAGCTAAACCCAAACATAAAACTACTGTTCAATCTCAGCCTTACTACAGGATATGTACCCAAAGAGTGGCGTACAGTAACAGTGGTCACTCTCCACAAAGGTGGCGCCTCAACAGATCCTGGAAACTATCGCCCCATAAGCCTGATTAGCTTGGTCTGCAAAGCTATGGAAAGGATCATCATGGACCTCATAAATAAAGATATTGGGGACTTACAGACACTAGATCCTACCCAGTTCGGCTTTGTTAAGGGCAGATCCTGCCTCTTAAACCTGGTTGATTTCTTTGAAACAGTCACCAAGGCCATTGACGAGGGGAAGGTGGTCCACACAGCCTACCTGGACCTCGCAAAAGCCTTCGATACAATACCCCACTCGGGCATTAGAGATAAGCTCACCAGCTTAAATATAAATCCCTATGTCACTAGATGGGTTGCAAACTGGCTCAAGGACAGAACCCACATGGTTAGAATTGCTTGAGCCATGTCAGACTCCAAACCAGTTACAAGTGGCGTCCCACAAGGCTCAGTCATGGGACCTCTCTTGTTCGGTATATATTTCTCTGAGGCACAGGCCAACACGGAAGGACTGTGGCTGACCAAGTTCGCAGATGTCTGCAAACTGGGCACCATAATTGACTCTCCAGCCGACACAAGCATCCTCCAAAAGGGCCTCATAGAAACAGACAACTGGTGCCAGAGCCATGGCCTCAAGCTAAACGCCAAAAAGTGTATAGTCATCCCCTTTGGCAAAAACAAAGTGCCCACAAATTACCACATAGGTGGTAATCCATTAAGTACGGAAGAAGTAATTAGGGCCCTGGGGACCCAAGTTGATTGCAATCTCTCATTTGACAATCACGTGGCCAAAGTGGTTAGAAAAACATTTTATATACCCCTCCTAATCATGAAGGGATTCACATCTAGATCAGGGGAGGTCATCGTGCCTCTTTACCCATCCTTTATCAGGCCCATAATTGAGTACAATAACCCTTTTGCGATGTACCTTACCAGACACCTGCAGCAACTGGAAAGACCCCAAAAGTACCTCACCAAGAGGATCAAAGGGCTCGGATGCCATATGCTGCCCGGTTAAAGAAACTCCAGCTCTAATCAGTGGCATACCGCCTGCTCAGAGGCAATCTGTGCCTGACGTATAAAGCCATGTCCAACCCGGAATTAATAGACATGCTGCACCTCAGAAAATCCAAATCCCATCGAGCTACGTACTCGAGAGACTTGAACCACAGCACTGAAGTAAATAGGACATGCTGGAGGCACAGATTCATAACCCAGGGGCTCCCTTCACTCTGGAATAAAATCCCAGTTCAGGTTAGGCAGAGTCCCTCATTGACTCTCTTCAAGAGTAATCTTGATGAGTGGATGGGAGATTGTAGGTTTACCCCGGGTATCACTTCTGTGTCACTGTTAGACAGAGGCACAGTATACTAACCTCAAAAAAGGGCATAGCAAAATTAATTTAAAATGGGTGGCAAAAGCCAAACACACTCTGGCTAGGCTTATAAATGCCCTAGGGCAGATAGCCTAGTATGAACCTATGAACCTATGTTGTTAACAGTACAGTGTAATGATATTGATATAATTGTGGGTATATCCCAGCATGCCTGATGCATTAACAGTCTGATCGTCATTGTAGTTTTTTATGGGTCTACTTCTTTTGACCTAACTTTCATTTGCCTGACACTCATTTTCCTGACCCCATTTGACTGAAATGTCATTTGCCTGACACTTCATTTGACTGACAAGTATCATTAGCAAGAAAATGGAATATGCCCCCTTCCCCACTGCAGTGCGACCCTGGAGTTAGAATATATAGTTAGGGGGGGGCACAGCCCCCCCATAACGGGGGGGGCACAGCCCCCCACTTCATTTCATATGATATTGTTAACTTTTGATGTAATATTGATTAATAACAGAAAAGTAAGTGGGGGGGCTGTGCCACCCACACCCCCCCCCAACTATATATTCTAACTCCAGGGTTGCACTACAGTGGGGAAGGGGGCATATTCCATTTTCTTGCTAATAATACTTGTCAGGCAAATGAAGTGTCAGGCAAATGAAATTTCATTCATTTGGTCTCAGGCAAATGAGTGTCAGGCAAATGAAAGTTAGGTCAAAAGAAGTAGACCCGTTTGTTATACACCACTATAAATTTTTGTGGCTTACTCCACCCCTTATATGAAAAAATACTGTGCCCATTAGTTTGTTGTGCCTCTGTCCAGCAGTGTCACAGGGATGATTCCCGGGATAAACCTACGATCTCCCATCCACAGGTCAAGATTTCTCTTGAACAGAGCCAGCGAGGTGCTCTGCCTCACATGGATCGGGATTTTATTCCACAGCATAGGGAGTCTCTGAGTGATAAATCTATCCCTCCAGCACATCCTATTTATATCCGTGCTAAGGTTTAAGTTGCTTGCTCTAGTGGTTTTGGTGGATTTGGATTTTTTGAGGTGGAGCATGCCCTTGTATGTCAGGCACATGTCACCTCTGAGCAGACGGTATGCAACTGAATAGAGCTGGAGTTTCTTCAATCTGGCAGCATATGACAGATTTTGGAGTCCCTTTATCCTTTTGGTGAGGAACTTTTGGGGTCTCTCCAATTGCTGCAGATGTCGGGTGAGATACATCCCGAATGGGGCATTGTACTCGATCATTGGTCTGATAAGTGAAGAGTACAGGGGAACAAAGACCTCACTAGATCTGGATGTGAATCCCTTCATGATCAGGTGGGCAATGTAGAAGGTCTTTCTAACCACTTTAGCAACGTGAGTGGCAAAAGAAAGGCCACTGTCAACCTGGGTCCCCAGGTCCCTGATAACCTCTTCTGTGCTTAGTGGATTGCCACCTATATGGTAGCTTGGGGTTACCTTGTTTTTCCCGAAGGGTATGACTATACATTTTTGGCGTTTAACTTCAGGCCATGGCTCTGGCACCAGCTATCTGTTTCCGTGAGTCCCTTCTGAAGGATATCCGTGTCCGATGCACTTTCCACTATGGCACCCAGTTTGCAGTCGTCTGCAAACTTTGTCAGCCAAAGTCCTCCCATGTTGGCCTGTACTTCTGAGAAGTAGATGCCGAACAATAGGGGGCCAAGGACCGAGCACTGTGGGACACCACTTGTGACCGGCTTGGAGTCTGACATAGCGCCAGCAACTCTAACCCTGTGGGTTCTGTCCTTAAGCCAGTTTGCAACCCATCTTGTGACATATGGGTTTACATTTAAGCTGGTAAGTTTTTCTACAATACCCGAGTGGGGTATTGTGTCGAGGCCTTTGCAAGGTCAAGGTAGGCTGTATGGACTGCCTTTCCTCATCAATGGCCTTGGTGACTGTTTCAAGAAGTCGACCAAGTTCAAAAGGCATGATCTGCCCTTGTGAAGCCAAACTGGGTCGGGTCCAATGTCTGCAAGTCCCCTATATCTTTGTTTATGTGCTCCATTATGATCCTCTCCATAGCTTTGCAGACTAGACTTGTTAAGCTTATGGGGCAGTAATTACCAGGGTCCGTCGAGGCACCGGCGTTGTGGGGTGGGACCACAGTTGCCGTCGCCACTCCTTGGGCACGTATCCTGTGGTAAGGCTGAGATTAAACAGCTGCCTTATGTGCGGGTTTAATTCCTCATTTAGCTCGTGTAGCACACAGCCGGGACACCATCCGGTCCCATTGATGCTGTGTTTTAGCTTTAGAGAGAGCAGCTTTCACCTGCATTTGAGATGTCTGGGAGGCTACACTCTGCTGGGATAGTTATCTCTCCTTTAGGGGGTCAGAGGGGGTTGAAGTTTGCACTGAACCTGTCTGCCAGTATGTTGGCAATGTCTTTGGGTTCAGTGATTTTTGTATCATTTTGGACTAATTCTGAGCATATCTGGGAGTTTCCACCCAGGTTCCTAACATAGCTGAAAAGGCCTTATGATTGTCCTTTGAATCCATGGCAATTTTTCTCTCAAAATTGGCCTTAGTTGATTTTATGAGTGCTCGTATTTTTTTACGAATAATGATCAGGGGTGACTTCCCTTTTATGGATTTTGTTCTATCATGTAATAGCTTTCTCCTCTTATTGTAAAGTTTGTTAATGGCTGGGGTCCACCAGACTGGACGTTTGCCCTTTGTGGAAAGAGTCTTGGTTTTATTTGGGATTGCCTGATCCATGCAGTCCTGGAGGTGTTCATAGAAGGCATTTGTAAGCTTCGCAGCTTTGGTTGTGGTTTCCACTGGCCCAGGGGCCTTGAAGGATACCACACCAGTCTTGAGTAGTGTGAAGTTTGCTTTAAAGAAGTTCTTCACTGTGGTCTTTTTTGTTTGGGGTGGGGCGGATGTGGATTTCCAGTGAGATTAGTTTATGATCAGATCTCACCAATGAGGGATATACTTCGTGTGGAGCATTTTGTCCCCATGTTTGTGATAATGAGATCTAGTATATTTTCTCCTCTCGTGGGAACAGTGACTAGCTGTTCCATGGCATTTGAATTTATGAACTCCAGGAACCGTTGGGCTAGAAAGTTAGGGCTTGAGTAATGTTCCCAGTCTATATTCGGTAGTTGAAGTCACCCAATATGATGGTGTTTGGAGATACATGTATACCCTCCAGTGTCTTCAGGAAGGCTGTGTGGGGTTCCTGAGTTTGAGAGGGTGGCCTGTAGCATGCTACAATTTGTAGAGCAGTTTTGCCTATGGTTAGTTGCACCTGGATGGTTTCCGAAGGTTAGATGCGTTGCCACCAACCTGGAGGTGTGGGTATCCTTTATGAATATGGATACACCCTCCTTTTGTGGTGTGGTCCGGGTTTTGGGGCGAACATGATATGAGGTAAAACCTAATAGTGCCGGGGTGCTCTCAGGAGCCTTGAACCAGGTTTCAGTTACAGCACAGATATCGATGTTCTCCATACTGAGAAGGGCCTCGAGTGCATGCATTTTGAGATTTAGACTTCTGGCATTGAGCAGCATTACCCTCAGTTTCTTCCCATTTTTGTTTTCTAGGGTGGTAGGTTTAGAATTTGAGCCTTGCCTAAAAAAGGCACTATGGGGGTGGCAAGAGTCTTAGCCAATATCCGGAATCCCAGGGGTGACAGGTGCAAGCCGTCCCTTGCGAAGCAGCGTGGCTTGTCAAGCATGTCATCCCAGGCAGACAGACACTGGATCCCCTTTGAATGACACCAGACATTTAGCCAATTGTTAAAGCTGATGATCTTGTCTCTGTATTGTGGCATCATTCTTGGTGAAGGAAGGATACTGCTCAGGGTCAGGGTCATACCTGCTTGGGCTACATAATCAGAGAGCTCCTCTGTCTCTTTTCATGTAGTCCAGGGAGGTACATCTCAGGTCGTTCACACCAGCATGGACAATGACTGTGTCATATTTGTACTTGCCGTGGAGTGACCAGAGTGCTTGTGTTATGTGGCGGATTCTAGCGCCCGATAGGCAGCTTACTGTGACCCTCTCCTTGTTCAGCCTGGTGAGTGGGACGTCAGTGTGTCTGACTATGGAGTCACCTATGACAAGTATGTTTGGTGTTGTATTTGGCCTTAAGGGCTGTGACTGCTTTGCACACTGATTTTGTGGTTTATGTGTTGCTTGTGTGGTGTCTTGAGGTAGCAGTTGT
>NC_056728.1:48368977-48478977 GCF_019279795.1 Protopterus annectens
CAGTTCAGGCTTTCCATGGCTTGTTGCCTGACATATGTCTCATTTATCAAAGTGTGCGAGCATGCCCAGTGTGAGCTTTCCATATGTTGAGATCTGAGGTCCACCACATTTGTGGTTGTGTGTGAACTTCAACAATATTTCACATTTATAGTTGTGTGTTGGAAGTCATGTGTTCTTACTGCCCAACTGCTTTGTGTCTGAACCCAACAGGGGATTATAGGTTCATAGGTTCATACTAGGCTATCTGCCCTAGGGCATTTATAAGCCTAGCCAGAATGTGTTTGGCTTTCGCCACCCATTTTAAATTTATTTTGCTATGCCCTTTTTCGAGGTTAGTATACTGTGCCTCTGTCTAACAATGACACAAAACTGATACCCGGGGTAAACCTATGATCTCCCATCCACTCATCAAGATTCCTCTTGAAGAGAGTCAATGAGGGACTCTGCCTAACCTGGACTGGGATTTTATTCCAGAGTGAAGGGAGCCTCTGGGTTATGAATCTGTCCCTCCAGCATGTCCTATTTATTTCAGTGCTGAGGTTCAAGTCTCTCAAGCTCGCAGCTCAATGGGATTTGGATTTTCTGAGGTGCAGCATGTTCATTAATTCCGGGTTGGACATGGCTTTATACGTCAGGCACAGATCGCCTCTGAACAGGCGGTATGCCACTGAGTAGAGCTGGAGTTTTTTTAACCGGGCAGCATATGGCATCTGTTTGAGCCCTTTGATCCTCTTGGTGAGGTACTTTTGGGGTCTTTCCAGTTGCTGCTGGTGTCTGGTAAGGTACATCCCAAAAGGGGCATTGTACTCAATTATGGGCCTGATGAGGGATGAGTAAAGAGGCACGTTGACCTCCCCTGATCTAGATGTGAATCCCTTCATGATTAGGTGGGCTATATAAAATGTTTTTCTAACCACTTTGGCCACGTGGTTGTCAAATGAGAGATTACTATCAACTTGGGTCCCCAGGTCCCTAATTACTTCTTCTGTACTTAATGGATTACCACCTATGTGGTAATTTGTGGGCACTTTATTTTTGCAAAAGGGGATGACTATACATTTTTGGTATTTTGCTTGAGGCCATGGCTCTGGCACCAGTTGTCTGTTTCTATGAGGCCCTTTTGGAGGATGCTTGTGTCGGCTGGAGAGTCGATTATGGCGCCCAGTTTGCAGTCATCTGCGATCTTGGTCAGCCACAGTCCTTCCGTGTTGGCCTGTACCTCCGAGAAATATATACTGAACAAGAGAGGTCCCAGGACTGAGCCTTGTGGGACACCACTTGTAACTAATTTGGAGTCTGACATGGCTCCAGCAATTCTAACCATGTGGGTTCTGTCCTTGAGCCAGTTTGCAATCCATCTAGTGACATAGGGGTTTATATTTAAGCTGGTGAGCTTATCTATAATGCCCGAGTGGGGTATTGTATCGAAGGCTTTTGCGAGGTCCAGGTAGGCTGTGTGGACCACTTTCCCCTCATCAATAGCCTTGGTGACTGTTTCAAAGAAATCAACCAGGTTTAAGAGGCAGGATCTGCCCTTAACAAAGCCGAACTGGGTAGGATCCAGTGTCTGTAGGTCCCCAATATCTTTATTTATGAGGTCCATGATGATCCTTTCCATAGCTTTGCAGACCAAGCTAGTCAGGCTTATGGGGCGATAGTTTCCAGGATCCGTTGAGGCACCACCTTTATGGAGAGGGACCACTGTTGCTGTACGACACTCTTTGGGTACATATCCTGTAGTAAGGCTGAGATTGAACAGTAGTTTTATGTTTGGGTTTAGCTCTTCTTGGAGTTCATGTAGGATGCAGCCCGGGACACCATCTGGTCCCATTGATGCTGTGTTTTTTGCTTTGGAGAGGGCGGCTCTTACCTGAGCATCTGAGATGTCAGGGGGGCAGCACTCTGCTGGGATAGATATTTGCCCTTTTGGTGGGGGGGGGAGTTTGCAATGAACCTGTCAGCTAGGATGTTGGCACTGTCTGCGGGTTCAGTGTATTTTTTGTCATTTTGGACTAATTCTGAGCATATCTGGGAATTACCACCCAGGTTCCTAACATAACTAAAGAAAGCCTTGTGATTATCCTTAGTGTCCTGTGCAATTTTTCTCTCAAAGCTGGCCTTAGACACTTTTATGAGTGCCCATAGTTTTTTGCTAATACTGATCAGTGATGCCTTCCCTTTTTGGGATTTTGCTCTATCATTTAGTAGCTTCCTCCTTCTATTGTATAGTTTGTTTATGGCTGGGGTCCACCAGACAGGACGTCTGCCTATGGAGGATTGGGTCTTGGTTTTATTTGGGATCGCATGATCCATGCATTCCTGAAGGTGTTCATAGAATTCTGCGGTCTGGGCCGTATTTTCCACAGGCCCGGGGGCTTTGAAGGATTCCACCTTGGTTTTGAGGAGTGTGAAATTTGCTTTAGAGAAGTTTTTCACTGTGGTTTTCTGGGCAGGGGGTGTGGTCGGGATGTGAATATCCAGTGAGATTAGTTTATGGTCTGATCTTACCAGTGAGGGATACACTTCTGGTCTGGAGCATAGAGTCCCCATGCTGGTGATGATCAGGTCCAGTATGTTTTCCCCTCTTGTGGGAGTGGTAACATGTTGTCCATAGCATTTGAATTTATAAATTCTAGGAACCTTTGGGCTAGGGTGTTGGAGCTAGAGTAATGCTCCCAGTCTATGTTTGGGTAGTTGAAGTCGCCCAATATTATGCTGTGCCTGCAGGGTTTCCATGGGTTTGCATACAGTTGTCAACATTCTTTCATACTGACCAAACATTATAATATCGTATAGTGTACTGGTTCAGTACTTTCACTGTGGTGGACAGTATCCTGGGTTTCAGTCCTATTGCTGCTTTAAATATTCATACTGAGCACACCAGACTGGTTAAGGGCCAGTTGTGCAAATATGACCATGTTGCATTTTGTTCAGCTATGGACTACTTAAACCAGGCTTGTCCAACATTAGTAGTGTATTCCGCAACTTGGGTGGACATTGACAAACACTAGCTATGTGCCCTAGGCCATTTCTAATGCTAGTCAGTGTGTTTGTCCTTCAACTCACATTTTAACTGGAGTTTGCCATGACATTTTTCAAGGTTAGTATACTGTGCCTCTGTCTACCCGTGACATAAAAGTGATACCCAGGGTAAATCTACCATCTCCCATCCACTCATCAAGATTCCTCTTGAAGAGAGTCAATGAGGGACTCTCTTGCTAATCTGGACTGGGAGTTTACTCAAGAGTGGAGGGAGCTTCTGGGTTATGGATCAATCACTACAGCATGTCCTATTTATGTCAGTGCTGAGGTTCAGGTCTCTCATGTGCATAGCTCACTGGCATTCAGATTTTACAAGGTGCAGTATGTGCATTGATTCCAGCTTGGACATGGCCTTATACATCAGGCACAGATCGCCTCTGGGCAGGCAGTATGGCACTGTGTGGAGCTGCAGTTTGTTTAATCAGGCAACACATGGCATCTGTTAAAGCCCTGTGATCCTCCTGGTGAGGTACTTTTGGGGTCTTTCCAGTTGCTGGAGGTGTCTGCTAAGGTACATCCCACAAGGGCCATTGTACTCAATTGTGAGGCTGATGAACGATGACTGAAGAGGCACGGTGACCTCCCCTGATCTAGATGTGAATACCTTCATGATTAGGTGGGTATATGATATGTTTCTCTAACCGCTACGGCCACATGGATGTCAGATGCAAGATTTCTATCAACTTGTGTCCCCAGGTCTCTTATTACTTCTAAAGTACTTAATGGGTTAACACCTATATGGTAATTGGTGGGCACTTACTGTTTTTCCAAAGGGGATGACTATACACTTTTCTGCATTTAGCTTGATGACATGGTTCTGGCACCAGTTGTCTGTTTCTATGAGGCCGTTTTGTAAGATGCTTGTGTCAGCTGGAGGGTCAGATATGGTGCCCAGTTTGTAGTCATCTGCAAACTTGTTCAGACACAGTCCTTCCACGTTGGCCTGTACCTCTGGGGAAATATATACCAAACAAGGGAGGTCCCAGGACTGAGCCTTGTGGGATGCCAGTTGTAGCTGGTTTGTAGTCTGACATGGCTGCAGCATGTCTGACCATGTCAGTTCTGTCCTTGGGCTGGTTTGTAACCCATCTACTGACATAGGGGTTTATATTTAAGCTGGTGAGCTTATCTATAATGAACAAGTGAGGTATTGTATGGAAGGCTTTTGCAAGGTCCAGATAGGCTGTGTGGACCACATTCCCCTCATCAATGGCCTTCGTGACTGTTTCAAATGAGTCAAACATGTTTAAGGGACAGGATCTGCCCTTAAGAAAGCCACACTGGGTAGGGTCCAGTGTCTGTAGGTCCCCAATATCTTTATTTCTGAGGTCCATGATGATCTTTTCCATAGCTTTGCAGACCAAGCTAGTCAGGATTCTGGGGTGATAGTTTTCAGTATCCATTCAGGCACCACCTTTGTGGAGAGGGACCACTGTTGCTGTACACTGCTCTTTGGGTACGTATCCTGTGGTAAGGCTGAGATTGAGCAGTAGTTTTATTTGGTGTTCCATTCTTCTTGGAGTTCATGTTGGACGCAGCCCAGGACACCATCTGGTACCATTGATGCTGTGTGTTTTGCTTTGGAGACGCTGGCTGTTACCTCAGCATCTGCAATGTCAGGGGGCCAGCACTCTGCTGGGATAGATATTTGGCATTTTGGTGGTGGGGGGGGGATTTTGCACTGAACCTCTCAGGTTGGATGTTGGCAATGTGTGTGGGTTTGATGTATTGTTTGTAATTTTGGAGTAATTCTGAGCATATCTGTGAATTTCCACCAAGGTTCCTACCATCAGTTAAGAAAGCCTTGTGATTATCCTTAGTGTCCTGTACAATTTGTATTTTCATAGGTTCATAGGTTCATAGTAGGCTATCTGCCCTAGGGCATTTATAAGCCTAGCCAGAGTGTGTGTGGCTTTCGCCACCCCTTGGAATGTGAATATTATGCCCATTTAGGGTTTAGTTTACTGTGCCTCTGTCTAGTAGTGACACAGAGATGATCCCCGGTGTAAACCTACAATCTCCCATCCACTTGTCAAGATTTCTCTTGAAGAGAGTCAGTGAGGGCCTCTGCCTACATGGACTGGGATTCTGTTCCAGAGTGTAGGGAGCCTCTGGGTTATGAATCTGTCCCTCCAGCACATCCTATTTATTTCTGTGTTGAGGTTCAAATCTCTCGCTCTCGTGGCTCTGATGGATTTGGATTTTCTGAGGTGGAGCATGTCCATTAATTCCGGATTGGACATGGCCTTGTACTTCAGACATAGATCGCCTCTGAGTAGGCGATATGCGACTGAATAGAGCTGGAGCTACTTCAGCCGGGTAGCATATGACAAATGTTTGAGACCCTTAATCCTCTTGGTGAGGTACTTTTGGGGTCTTTCTAACTGCTGCAGGTGTCGGGTAAGGTACATCCCAAATGGGGCATTGTACTCAATTATGGGCCTGATAAGAGAAGAGTATAGGGGCACAATGACCTCTCTTGATCTAGATGTGAATGCTTTCATGATAAGGTGGCCAATATAGAAGGTCTTCCTAGCCACCTTGGCAATGTGAGTGTCAAATGAGAGGTTACTGTCAACTTGTGTCCCTAGGTCCCTGATTACTTCTTCCGTACTTAATGAATTACCACCCATGTGGTAATTTATGGGTACCTTGTTTTTCCCAAAGGGTATGACTATACATTTTTTGCCATTCAGTTTAAGGCCATGGCTCTGGCACCAGTTATCTGTTTCTATGAGGCCTTTCTGAAGGATGCTTGCGTCCGCTGGGGTATCAGTTATGACGCCCAGTTTGCAGTCATCTACAAACTTTTTCTGCAACAATCCTCCTATGTTTGCTTGCACCTCGGAAAAATAATTGCTGAACAAGAGGGGTCCCAGGACGGAGCCCTGTGGGACACCGCTTGTGACTGGCTTAGAGTCTGACATGGCTCCAGCAATTCTGACCTTGTGGGTTCTGTCCTTGAGCCAGTTTGCAACCCATCTTATGACATATGGATTTACATTTGAGCTGGTGAGCTTGTCTATGATGCCCGAGTGGGGTATTGTGTCGAAAGCTTTTGCAAGGTCAAGGTAGGCAGTGTGAACTGCCTTACCCTCATCAATGGCCTTAGTGACTGTTTCAAAAAAGTCGACCAGGTTCAAAAGGCAGGATCTGCCCTTGACAAAGCCAAATTGGGTAGGATCCAGTGTCTGTAGGTCCTCAATGCCTTTGTTTATGAGTTCCATAATGATCCTCTCCATAGCTTTGCAGACCAGGCTTGTCAAGCTTATGGGGCATTAATTTCCAGGGTCTGTAGAAGCACCTCCTTTGTGGAGTGTGACCACTGTTGCTGTATGCCATTCTTTGGGTACGTATCCTGTAGTAAGGCTGAGATTAAACAGCAGCCTTATGTGCGGGTTTAGTTCCTCTTGGAGTTCATGTAGCACACAGCCTGGGACACCGTCTGGTCCCATTAATGCTGTGTTTTTAGCTTTGGAGAGGGTGGCTCTCACCTGGGCATCTGAGATGTTAGGGAGGCTACACTCTGCTGGGATAGATATTTCTCCTTTTGGGGGGGGGGGGGGATTTGCACTGAACCTGTCTGCCAGAATGTTTTCAATGTCTGTGGGTTCAGTGTATTTTGTGTCGTTTTGGACTAACTCTGAGCATATCTGGGAGTTTCCACCCAAGTTTCTAACATAAGTAAAGAAGGCCTTGTGATTGTCTTTTGTGTCCTTTGTGATTTTTCTGTCAAGGTTGGCCTTGGATGATTTTGTGAGTGATTGTGGTTTTTTGCTAGTACTGATCAGAGATGCCTTCCCTTTTAGGGATTTTGCTCTGTCATGTAGTAGCTTCTTCCTCCTGTTGTAAAGTTTGTTAATGGCTGGGGTCCACCAGACAGGATGTCTGCCTTTGGGGGAATGGGTCTTGGTTTTATTTGGGATTGCATGATCCATGCATTCTTGAAGGTGTCCGTAGAAAGTGTCTATAAAGGATTCAGCGGTGTGGTCTGTGGTTTCCAGTGGTCCAGGGGCCTTGAAGGATACCACTTCAGTCTTAAGAAGTGTGAGGTTGGCTTTTGAGAAATTCTTCACTGTGGTCTTTTGTGCAGGGGGTGGGGGCGGGATGTGGATTTCCAGTGAGATTAATTTATGGTCTGATCTCAGCAATGACGGGTATACTTCCGGTGTGGAGCATTGTGTCCCCATGTTTGTGATGATCAGGTCTAGTGTATTATCTCCTCTTGTGGGAGTGGTGACTAGTTGTTCCATTGCATTTGAGTTTATGAATTCTAGGAACCTTTAGGCTAGGGTGTTGAGGCTTGAGTAATGCTCCCAGTCTATGTTTGGGTAGTTGACGTCTCCCAATATGATGGTATTTGGAGAGAGATTCATACTCTCCAGTGTCTTCAGGAAGGCTGAGTGGGGTTCCTGAGTTTGAGAGGGTGGTCTCTAGCATGCTACAAACTGTACGGCAGTTTTGCCTACGGTTAGTTGCACATGGATGGTCTCCGATGCTTCGTGCGTTGCCAGTAACCTGGAGGTGTGGGTATCTTTGATGAATATGGCTACTCCCCCTCCTTTTGTGGTTCGGTCCAAGTTTTGGGTCCGAAAAGCATGATATGAGGTATAACCTGGTAGTGCTGGGGTGCTCTCAGGAGCCTTGAACCAGATTTCCATCACTGCACAGACATCGATGTTCTCCATACTGAGGTGGGCCTCGAGAGCATGCATCTTGAGGTTTAGACTTTTGGCGTTGAGCAGCATTACCCTTAGTTTTGTTCCACTTGTGTTTTCTAGGGAGGTGGGTTTGTCTTTTGAGCCTTGCCTAAAAAAGGCACTATGGAGGTGGCAAGAGCCTTGGCCAATATCCAAAAGCCCACGGGTGACAGGTGCAAGCCATCACTTCCGAAGCAGCGTGGCTTGTCAAGCATGTCATCCTGAGCAGACAGACATTGGATCCCCTTAGAATGACACCAGTAATTGAGCCAGTTTTTAAAGCTGATCATTCTGTGTTTGTACTGTGGCATCATTCTTGGTGAGGGTAAGATGCTGCTCAGGGTCAGGGTCATACCAGCCTGGGCTACATAATCAGAGAGCTCCTCTATGTCTCTTCATGTAGTCCAGGGAGGTACGTCTCAGGTCAGCATGGACAATATTTGTACTTGCTTTGGAGTGACCTGCATGCTTGTGTTATGTGGCGGATTCTAGCACCCAACAGGCAGCTTACTGTAACCTTTTCCTTGTTCAGTCTGGTGATCGGGACATCAGAGTGTCTGACTTTGGAGTCACCTATTACAAGTGTATCAGGCATGTTGTTTGGCCTTAAGGGCTGTGACTGTTTGGCACACTGACTTTGTGAATTATGTGTTGCATGTGCTATGTTTTGAGGTAGTGATTGCTTGGGTGTCTGCTTTGGAGGCCTCTGTTGTTTTGGTAGGTTTTAATTAGAGCCTCCGGGAATGTTTTTGTGTGTTTGTGTTTGGTTTGCAGTTGTGATAGGTCTATGTGAGACTGGGTTTGTGGTGTGTGTGGTTACCTTCTCCTCCAGATTGTTTTTGCCAGTACTGAGTTCAGAGAGCTCAGCCTCCAGTTCGGCTAAACAGTTGCATCTCTCACATATATTTGTATTTGTTGGGGGGAGGAGGGGGTTGTCTGTGTACATGATGAGGCAGGTGTAACATTGCCTCAAGATTCCCAGATTCAACATGTTGTAGCTGGCCTTAGAGGATTTTATGTGTGGCCATATTTTTTTACCATAATACTGATCAGTGATTACTTCCCTTTTTGGGTTTTTCTCTATCATGTAGTAGCGTCCTCCTTCTCTTGCATGGTTTGGTAATAGCTGTGGTCCACCAGGCCAGATGCCTGCATGTATGGGATTGGGTCTTGGTTTTATTTGGGATTGCATAATCCATGCATTCCTGAATGTGTTCATAGAATGCATTTATAAAGGGTTCTGAGGTCTGGCCCATATTTTCCACAGGCACAAGGCCTTTAATGGATTCCACCTCAGTTTGGAGGAGTGCAACATTTGCTTTACGCATGTTTTTCACTGTGGTTTTCTGCCCAGGGACTGCGGTCAGGATGTGAATATCCAGTGAGATTACTTTATGGTCTGATCTTACCAGTGTGGGATACACTTCTCATCTTGGGCATAGAGTACCCATGTTGCTGATTATCACATCCAGTATGCTTACCCGTCTTGTGGGAGTGGTAAGTTGTTCCATAGCATTTTGGTTTATGAATTCTAGGAACCTTTGGCCTAGGGTGTTGGAGCTAGAATAATGCTCCCAGTCTATGTTTGAGTATTTTCAGTCGCCCAATATAATGTTGTTTGGAGAGACCTTGATATTTTCATGTGTTCTGAGGTAGGCCAAGTGCGGTTCCTGGCATTAGGAGGGTAGTCTGTAGCAGGCTACAAACTGGGAGGCAGTTTTAGCCACTGTTACTTGCCCATGGATAGTCCATGCTGCTTCTTGCTGTGGCACCAACCTGGGGGTGTGGTTATCCTTGACAATTATTGATAGTCACCCTCCTTTTGTTGTTTGTTCCATGTTTCGGGGCTGTAAAGCATGGTATGAGGTGTAACCTGGTAGTGTTAGGGTGCTCTTGTGAGCCTTGACCCAGGTTTCTGTTACAGAACAGATATCAACATTCTCCATGCTGAGGAGAGTTTGGACTGCATGCATTTTGCAGTTTAGACTTCTGGCATTGGGTAGCATTACGTCTAGGTTCTTATCCCTTGTGATACTTATGGAGGTGGTTTTGTGTTTTGAGCCTTACCTATTCAAGGCACGGTGGGGGTGACAGCAGCCTTTGCCAGTATCCAAAAGGCCAGGGGTGATAGGTGCAAGCCATCTGTAGCAGGTGGAGCATCGTGTCTTGCTCAGCATGTCATCCCAGGCTGACAGGCATTGTATCCCCTTTGACTAAAAGCAATACTTAAGCCAATTATTGTAATTGATCATCTTGTCTTCATATTGTGGCATCATGCTTGGTGAGGGTATGATGTTAGTCAGGGTCATCAAGTTTGCATATACTACATGGTGTTACATTGCTTAACACATGGCAATCATGCCTCAGGTGGTGCTGCAGGACTGTCTATGTTGGATGCACATACTACACTCCCTGTACGTTTGAAAGCAGGTTGTGTCAACTTAGGCATCCCTTTTACTATGTGTGTGAGTCAGAGAGAGGTATCATTTCCAGGGTTCCTACTGAGCCAGTGTATGTGCTATGTGTTGCCTCTTTGCCAAGGCATACTGGGCATGCCTCCTTCTGCCTACTGGGGCAGGCTCAGGTTGTTCCTCCTCCGAGTCACGCTCTGTGGGGGGCTGTTTGGCCCAGCCCTATGCTGGTCCTGCTGCAGCTGTTTTCGCAGAATCATATTATGTAGCATAGCACATACCATGACAATTTGGGTACATGTAGTTGGTGAGTACTGCAAGGCTCCACCAGATGTGTCCAGGCACCGGAACCGTGACTTGAGCAACCCAAACATACACTCGATTACATTTCGTGTTTGTGCATGTGCCTCATTATGGCGTTCTTGTTCAGGTGTGTATGCATTTCTGATGGGTGTCATCAGCCACGGCTCCAGTGCGTAGCCAGCATCCTCCACTAAGTGACCATGTGGGATGTCCCCATTGGCAAATGTCTGGTACAGCTGTGTCAAATGCCAGATATGGGAATCATGGTAGCTTCCAGGGCAGCCAGCACACACATTCATTATTATGCCCTGGGCATCACACACGACCTGGCAGTTGATGGAGGGGAAGCCCTTGTGGTTAATGTAGGCCCTACCCCGCTCACCAGCTGATGCTTTGATGTGTATATGCGTGCAGTTTATTGCACCCACTACCTCAGGGTATTCCGATATTTTCTGGAAGAGACGCATATTGCTGGCCAATACCTCACGGGAATTGGGGAAATATACATGATCACCGACATGTGCTGACATGGCATCCAGGAACTGGTGCAGTACCCTGGATGCTGATGCCTGTGATATCCCCATCATATCACCAGTTGGTCTCTGGAAGGTACCAGTTGCTAGTATTCTTAGGCCAACATATACCTTGGTTTCCACTGGGATGGGTTCCCCTCTGTTGGTTCTGTGTGTGAGGCGTGGCCTGCACAGCTCAACAATTTGGTGTAGGAGGTCTCTGTCCACTCTATAGCGCTCCACTATCTCCAGCTCATGTAACCCCTGGTAGGTGATCCTGGGCCTGTACACTCTTCTCCGTCTCCTCACTGTGGGTTGTCCAGCAGCATTTGCATAGTCACCACCCTCAGCATGTTGCATATGTCTCCTTATAACAGCTATGACAGCCCCTAACATTTTTGGTCTGAGTGAAGCTTTTTCAGTTTTCACTTCTAATAGCTTACTCCTCTGTTGCAGTGTCTCTTGAGAGAAACATATTGCACTGTTGTTTTCAGAGTTTTAAGTGCTGGGCTGGGCTACTGTTCTGCCTGTGTAATTGCCTGCTTCTGATTGTTTTCACCTGCTAGCTCTGCCAGTATTCCCTGCTAGCTTCCTACTATTTCTTCTGCTTCCTTTTTCCTTTCTGTTTCTTCAGGGGGGGAGCGACGAGCATACAAGTGCAAACACGCTCACAGCGGCTAACACGCACATATGCTTAGACAGACTACAATCTGCTTATTCGGGTTAAACCGCGCGCACACCAGCGCAAACAATCTTACAGGTCTTTATACAGGCTCCTACATGCTTACTCCAGCTTAAACGCGCGCACTCACGTTTACATGCGTGCACTCTATCTTACTCGCGCCTCCCAGTGTGCACATGTGCGCATGCACGCCCAGCAAGAAACTTTGGTGTTATCCATAGTGTACACCTTCCATTTCTTGGCTTTCCCATGGCTACTTGTTGACACTCCTCTTTCCATGATGTGTGACTGACATCTTTCACATGCCACTGTGCTCCAGTGAGCTTCATTTATACCCCCCTGTGATGTCACCTATCTCCTACTCTGTTACTCCCCCTTATCCTACTCCTACACTCCAGGGAATGTGCTCATTTGCTATGTGACAGTGCGATTCACTGTCCTACCACTCATTTATATAGGATTGCCTACTAATGCTTAGTTACATGTCTTACACTCAGCTTCCCCCCGTAGCAACCCCTACTTGGTGGCCATGTTGTTTTCAGCCTGCTGTTCCCTTACATTGTAAATTCATGCTTTGCATAACGTTTAAACGTCGGTGATTGCCGAAAAAAAAAAAAAACATTTTTATTTCATTTTTGCATCGGGGTACGTTGCCAGTGGCCACATATTTGGCCATTGGCATGCTGCCTGGAACATATGCAACCTTTATTTGGAGCTGACAAGGCTCCATTGTGTTATTTGCAGACCGGTACTCAGTTGTCAACTGAGTACATTTCTGCAGATAACACGGCTCTTACACGGACAGGTTTCTGCTTCCTGGATCACGAAATTAACTCGTTTGCATGCCTTTCGGCTTCAAGTGAGGTAATTAGCATATCCACGCCCTGTCCGTGTAAGAGCCGTTTTAGGTGCTCTCTCTTACATACACGCAAATACAGGCTGTTCCTGGGTAGTGATGGCTGCATGGAGTCTTACACTACTCTTAGACTCCGTGCAAGCCATCTTGAATCGTGCCCTATGTTTGAATCCAAACTAAATTTCTGAAGAAGTTATGAATGTAGGCTTTAGGTTCTTAATTTAGAAGATACAAACCAAACCAGTGGTTTGATCAGTGAACCCCTGGCATCCACCATGGGATGAAAAAGTGGAGCATTCATATTTGTATTTACTGTAGAGACTATGAATATTGTAAGAACCCTGGGATTAACCAAATTAAAAAAAGTAAATTGATCAAAAATAATTTGATTATGTTGCCACATTTCATTTAGATTGCATCTAATGTTGTTATATGCAATATTTACTTCATTTAATGATGCCACATCATATACCTGTTTGTTCTTTAGCAATTCATACATTTTGCATTAGTGATCTACAAAATCCATCAAAACAATGCCACCACCTTTGTCAGGTTTCATTACCCAGACTGAAGGATCATTAATTAGGGAAGAGTGATGAAACTCATGTATCCAACTCTTAAGTTAAAGCGATTGTCCAACAATTGTCTAATATCACTTTCAAATGTTTTTTTTTTTTTTTTAAAGTAGTGAGCACAGAATTGAAAGTGCTTTTCCTATTATGTCCAGTATAATTTTTATAATGTCAGGGCAAGTGAAATCCCCATCCCTAAAATAAACTAAATTTAATTTGTGAGTGTACAAACATAGGCCATTTAATGTTGAAACCATGTCAATACTCCTAGAAGGCACAAATGTAAACCTGCATTCAGATAAGCATCACTCATCTTGAATGTGGCAGTAATTAATTTTAAAACCATTTAATTCATATAATGGAGTACCTGTTGGTAAATCCAGTTGTTCCTGATGAAATTTGTTAACCCTCGATCACACCCTATTTGCTGTTATGCTGAAGGGAAGGAAGTTAATCTCAGTCCAACTCCTGTTGTGCTGCTGAATTCTCTGTTTCCTTCACTGCTATTGCTAAAACCTTCTGCTTTCAGTGCACCATCTAAGATTAAAGGATCAGACACCGTACCTTTTGCAGTTTTGCTAGGGTTGGGAGGTTGGCATAATGGTTAAGGTATCTACCTTATAGACACAAGGTGCGGGGTTTGATTCTTACATGGAGTAATTGGCTAGGCTTAAAATGGCCCACAAGGGCAGTTAGCCTAGTACTAATCTATGAAAAGTGTTATTATCATGTGATGAAGCAATATGTGCATACATAGATGGTGGTTCAGAATAGGCTAGTGATGTAGCAATATCACTCTTATCCCTTTCGAGTTTTTTTCCTGTTTACATATATTATTTGCTTTGCACATAGAATCAACTATTTATAATGCATCTGATAAGTTTCAAATAAAAGGTCTTGTGTAATACAGTTGTCCACTTTTTCTAATCAGCAGTAATATTTTGCATAATGATGTCATTAAGTTTTATGAACAAAGCCATTAGTTCACACCCGAGTTGATAAATAAAGTTAATAAATCCTTGTACAACACAGAACCAGTGTCCAAACCAGATGGGTATTTCCAACTGTGCAAACATTTAAACACATTTCAGTTTTTAATGCATTCATGAAAATAAACTGTTCTCCATCTGTAAACTTCTGAATTTATTTCCTTTTCAAAAGTAGATTGTTGCTGAGAAATGCTATTGTTGGTAGATACCACACTGTCACCAGCAATAGCCACACTTTGAACCCATGCTTCTAAAGTAGAGGCAGATGTCACAGTTTCACTGAACCTGTACCATTTGTAGATTTCCTGTTCATGTTAGGTGGGAATTTGGGCATAACAACAGAAGAAACTGCAGTATGTCCAACCACAGTTGATTAACTAGCAGTCCCACCGTTAACTTGATTGTTACCACTTCCGTAAATTCTTTAAGGAAAAGACTGGAAATGGATTAGTTCAAATTTTTCCGATCAAGTGAGGAGCAAACCACTTCCTCCAAAGACATGTCCATGGACACATATGCAGAAAGAAAAAAACAAAGCAGCAAAATGCATACAAAAGCAGGTGAACAAAATACATGAAATAATCCGCCATCAGCTGACCCCCCAAGACACGTTTCAGTCAAAAACACTGCTCCAAACATAATTTCAACATATTTTATTGTTGAGCTTTTTCAGTTTGCAATATCCAGCTGTGTCAGAACGAATCTAAAACATTATCTTTTATTTATTTATTTTTTTTGCAAAGATAGATGAGCTAGTCCCAATTAAAGGCTATATCATGTGATATAAAAACAAATGAAAGAACCTTAAAGGGCTAACTGCAAGTATCATATCATAAGTAAATAAAGCCATAGCTGTACATAACTTTAAAATACTAATAATGGAAACATAACCAGCCCCAGAGAGGTATCAGAGTTCATGTACATCAGCATATTCTTTCTGCATACCTCCACATGGACTTTTTTGCACTTTCTCCGATACAAACATTTTTTTTTTGAAAAATGTCTATAAACAAGAGCACGCTTACTCAATGCACTTTTCTCATTATATTTCAAAAATGTTAAAGACAGGTTCATAAATCTATTTCCTAAAACCCATATAGTTTTTTATATGTGAAATACAGAACAACTTTGACATTTTGCTAAGTAAACTATACTCGCAGTGCAACAATTCTAAAAATCTTTAGCTGTAATCATCCAAATATTTTAAAGTATAATATTTGTCATATTACTGATAAAGGAGCACTGTGAACAAGAATTACAGCTGAAAGTTCCCACATTAGATCTCATATGTTTATTACATCAATTTTGCCTCTCTAGTAATGTTTTTAAATTTTTACTGCACTTAACAATAAACCTTGGTGATTCAGCTATATATTATCTTTTTAATATTATCACATGCTAATAAATTCTAGTTCATAGGTAGGTACTAGGCTATCGGCCCAAGGGCCTATGTAAGTCTAGCCAGCAAGGTTCCATGCTTATGCTACCCAAGAAAGTTATTTTCCTGTGCCACTGTCCAGCAGAGAGACAGAAGTGATCCCCTGGGTGTATTTCCTGTTTCCCATCCACTCATCAAGATTTTCCTTGAAGAGTGCTAATGATGAACTTTGCTTGACATAGATGGGTAGCCTGTTCCAGAGTATAGGAAGTCTCTGGGACAGGAATCTATCCCTCCAGCATGTCCTGTTTATTGTGGTGACAAGGTTTAGGTCCCTAGAGTGTGTAGCTCGGAGGGATTGGGATTTCTTTAGGTGTAGCATGTCCAACAGCTCTGGGTTTGACATAGCTTTATATATTAGGCAGAGATCACCTCGGAGTAGGCGATATGCTATGGAGTAAAGCTGGAGTTTTTTGAGGCGGTCAGTGTAGGGCATTTGTTTGAGGCCAGTAATACCCTTTGTGAGGTACTTCTGTGGCCTTTCCAGCTGCTGCAGATGTCTTGTGAGGTACATTCCAAAAGGGGCGTTGTACTCTATAATGGGGCTAATGAGTGACGAGTAGAGGGGAACAATGACCTCTTTTTTCCTGGATGAGAACCCTTTTATGATGAGGTGTGCCACGTAGAAGGACTTCCTGACTACTGTGGCGATGTGACTAGCAAAGGAGAGACTACTGTCCACCTGGGTCCCAAGGTCTCTTATCACGCATTCGGTGTTAAGTAGATTGCTGCCTATGTGGTAGTTCATGGGTACAGAGTTTTTACCAAAGGGGATGACACTGCACTTTTTGGCATTGAGCTTGAGGCCATGGCTCTGACACCAGGCATCTGTCTCACTGAGGCCCTTCTGTAGGATGTCCACATCATTTGGGGACTTGACTATGGCTCCTAGTTTGCAGTCATCTGCAAACTTCGTTAGCCGGAGGCCTTCTGTGTTAGCTTGTACTTCAGAGAAGTAGATACCAAACAGGAGTGGTCCCAATTGTTCCTAATCGTATACATAATGGCCCTGGGGTAATTGAAAAACATTAAAACCATTGCTTTTTCATACCTTCCATTTAGATTATTATTATTGTTCAGTATAAAACCAGAACCCAATAAAGGTTTATAAATACCCAATATACAATTATAGCTAAGCTCCATAAAAATAGTGTGTACGAATTTAGTAGAATATCTTCTTCTGTTAAACATATCCATTAATAAAGTAACCTCAGTAAAAAGAAAATGTTCATCAGCAGTATCCAAGCATTTTGATCCTTAACTAATGATTTTTCTTTCCTGAAATGGGATGGCAGCTTTTAAAATGTAGATATGGCTTTGCATTTATCTCCTTATGAAAAACGTTAGGTTTGAAACACTCGTTCATGGTATCTTTTTCAATGTACATATCAAGGTAATTGATGATGTCATCCAAAGTATTATGTGTGAAATTAAAAAAAAATTTGTGATAGAACCAGTGTATTCAAGACATTGGTGAAAATGATCCCTAATAGTAACCCATAAAATAAAAAGTATAATCTAAATTATTATAGTACATCTTCCAATAATTGCTAAGTTCTCAATTAAATATAAAATGTTAATCCCAAGAGAGCATTACAATGATAACAAAAGTCAGCAAAAGCTTCTCGCATAGCCTATTCCCCAGCAAGTAAAATGTAGTTACTGAAAG
Organism: Protopterus annectens; assembly: GCF_019279795.1. Taxonomy (NCBI): domain Eukaryota; kingdom Metazoa; phylum Chordata; order Ceratodontiformes; family Protopteridae; genus Protopterus; species Protopterus annectens. Next base: position 48,386,152 of record NC_056728.1, read on the forward strand.
CTGTCTCTATAAACGTAACAATTTTTTCCAAAATAGCTGAAGAAGTAAAATCTAAAGAAATCAATACTTGCATCATGAGGTATGATTAAAATAATGAGTAACTCCTATATTAGCAAATATTAACCTTTCATCATGCAGATTTTGCTTGAAATCAGACAAAAAAATCCCATGAGTCTTTAAGATTGTACAAATGTAGACTGCATGTGTCAGGAGTTGGAGAATTCCAGTCAGGCTAGGTATTAATGGGGTAAAGGCCAATGTTGTTTTGTTTTGTAGCCTCTTTCTCCTTGAAACATAAAGCGAAGGGTCAACTAATCAACAATGCCTTATAAAAGTTGAAGCAAGAAACAGTACCACACACTGCAAATGGAAATAACAGCACAGCAACAGTTTTTTTTTTCATTAGTTTATAACTTGGCAAGACTTCTTTATAAAAACTGATGCAAAAGATTGTTACATACTCTTGACTGTAAAGAGTATAGCAAGTTAAGGTTTTAACTCCGTATTTATGTAGCAAAATCATCCATCAGAGTGGGATCCAGTGTTGGCTTGTATACTAGACATAACTCACCTCTTGGTAGTCTGTAAGAAACCGAGTGTAGAGATAGGGCTTTGAGGTGATCTATGTAGGACGTTGTGTTTGTGCACTATATATGTATTTTTTTTTTTTTTTTTTTTTTGTGAGGAAGCTCTGTGGACGTTCTATTTGCTGCATGTGTCTAGTGATTTGCATAACAAAGGGGACAGTATTCTCAATGATGGGACTGATGATGGCTGAGTACAGTGGCATTGTGACTTCCCTGGCTCTAGATGCCATGGCTTTACTTATAAGTTAAGTAACATAGAATGATTTTCTTATAACCTTAGATACATGTTGATTGAAAGCCAGGTTGCTATCTACATGAGTCCCCAAGTCCCTGACTACTGTGCCTACTTTTGTGTGTTTTATTAATGAAGGAGTTTTCTTGGGTGGACAACTTCGTAAAAGGTGCTATTGTGCATTTCTTGGCACTGAGTTTTAAGCCATGACTTTGGCACCAGTCATTTGTCTGTGTTAGACCTTCCTGTAAGATGTAAATATCTTGGGGAGTTTCTATGATTTCTTCTAGCTTACAGTCATCTGCAAATTTGGTAAGTCAGTGGCTCAAGAAATTGGCCTTCACTTCTGAAAAATAGATGCCAAAGAGGAGCAGACATAGCACAGAGCCCTTAGGAGCTCCACTGGTGGACCAGCCTGTTTGTGAGGTGGTGCCTGCAATTCTCCTTCCTGGGTTCAGTCTGTGAGCTATTTGGCTATCCAGCGAGTTTCAAAAGGGTTTATACCCAATTTCATGAGTTTGTTTACAGTGCCTGAATGGTATCAAATACCTTAACTTGGTTAAGGTAGGCAGTATGCACCATTTTACCCAAATCCATTGCCTTGGTGACATTCTCAAAGAAGTTCACCAAGTTCAGTTGGTATGACCCGCCTTTGACAAAACCAGACCGGGTTGGGTCCAGTGTCTGAAGGATTCTTATGTCATTGTTTATCATTTCCATGATAATTCTTTTTGCAGCTTTGCATATGAGGCTAGTCAGACTAGTAGGTTCTATAGTTCTTAGGATCCATTGATGGTTTGCTCTTGTGCAAAGGGATTACTGTTGCAGTCTTCCATTTGCATAGCACAAAATTTGTGTGGAGGCTATGGTGGGATAGTGAGAATAATGGACCTGATACATCATATTCCAGGCTATTTAGAAAGCATCCTGGGATATTATTGGGATCCATCAATGCTGTATTATTGGCCTTAGGGAGCGCATCCAAGACCTGCACCCTACTGGTAGTTGGGGGGATTATGTTAGATGGAATTTCTGAGGGATGGATGGGGGTTGAGGGGTTAAAATTGGAGATGAATTTGTCAGCCAGAAGATTTGCTTTATCTTCCAGTTCTGTGACCATGGCTGCATTTACCAGCAGTTTGGAACACTGCTGTGTGCTGCCTTTGAGGTTTCAGAGATTGCTAAAGAAGGCCTTATAATTGTCTTTGGCCTGGGACATTATTTTTACCTCAGAATTTTGCTTGTTGGACTTTAGTCCTCTTAGCTGTCAAGTCTGTGCTGCAAGTTACTTTTTATCTGTATTTTTAGTGCTTTCAAGAATTTCTGAAGATGAGCTAGATCAATATGTGTTTTAGGGCCTATTTTAGAGATCAAAACAATGGTGTTTTTCTCCAGTATGTACATTAGTCTTTGTACAACAAACATTGTGCAGTAAGACATTTTCTTATTTCTAGCATTCCCTACCTGAAGTAAGTAAATGTCATGTTAGGATGTGATAATTTTTTTTTGACTGGAGTACCCTTCCCCCAAACAATCCTGTTGGTCTATTGCAGTACCTGAGCTCTGGATTGCCATCCCAGTTAAAGCAACAACAGGAAACGTTACCAGAGTATTTGTATAGTTCTGATGTTGTCTGGGGGGGGGGGGGTGCAGTTATAGGATTCCCAGAGAAGGGGTAGCAGCAGTTGCTGGTTTGGAAGAGGGTTTTATGGGGCAGGTGGTTATTGGTACCTTCAATTCTAATGGGTTACTATTTTGGTGTCTGAGTCATTGTTGCACCTGTGAGATGCAGAAGGCCTATGTCAGCTATATCAGTGTGGGCTGAGCAAGTGCCTGGGACTTTTGGCTCTTTTTTGGGGGGGGGGTTGACACCTTGCTGAAGAGCCGTGGGCATAGTAGTACTTTGAGTTATGTAACTGGTTGGATCAGATGATCTGGCTGGCTAACAGCTGCTTGGGGAAACTTTGAGATGCTGTTCTGAATTTGTTCGGACAGGCAGTGGGAGTCTGTGAGTTGTCTATGTCTAGGTTTCATGACCTTGTCTGAAGCCCTTGAATCATGCTGCTGCCTTGACAGGTAGTGGCTTTGCTCTGAAAATGCTGCTGCTTCATAAGCTGGGTGGTTTTGTAGCTGAATTCATGTTCTTGGATCTCAGGCCATTACTGTCACATTTGAAGGGCAACAATGTAACCTTGTCTGGGTGACAGCTTTACAAAGGGACCCTCAGGTATGAGCTTAGTTATTGGGAGTAAGAGGTGTAATGAAGCATTGTTGGCAGAGGGAGACCCTCTCTCTCTCTCTCTCTCTCTCTCTCAGTCTTTCCTTTGAGATGCAATATCCTGGTTGCTAGTACATAGATATGTGGTTGTTGCCTAGAAAGTGGTAACAGCAGATTGTTTCCTTGTAGCTTGTGTTCCCCTGCCTTAATTTACTGTGGAAAGAGGAAGGGCAGGGCAAAATTGTGCAGATTTTGCATTTTGTTAATTTCTAGTAATTAGAGTCCGGGGATAGCAAAGTAGTTAATATAGTATGTGAAATTAGTAGAACTGAATATTTGCATGATTTGTGTATTATATCTGTTTTGAAGATGACCTTTCAGCTAAGAAACTTGCCAGTTCATTTTAAGGATGTAGTAAAAATCTGTAATCTGATCTGCAGAAGTACTAAAGGACACATCTGATTTCTGTAGCAGTCCTTCACTTCTTTTGTGTAGCGGTAGCTAATTGGGCTTTTTACTGGGCGTATGACAGCTCTGGGAACTGACCAGGTCTGTTACTGTTCACTGCTGCTGTCCATCAGGCGCAAGAAGAATAGTAGTTTTCCTAAGAATTGCCCTATTGTGCCGTTGTGGTCATAACGAAGTGGCCTTTGACGGCAGAATAAAATTTGTCTTACAAGACAAATAAGTATACACATGTCATCCTGTTTCACGTAACTGCGAAGATTTAACTGTATACATTTTTAACTTCAGAATATACTTTATAGAGTGGGAAAGCTGATAGGTAGGTAGCTTGAAACCAGATTACACATCAGGAGCAGTTTAAACTTGCTCCACAGCACATTATAGAAATAGGAGGTACTGCTGAGTATACCCCCACCCCTTTTGGTTTGTACCCTAGGTAGATGGTTTTCTGATTTCAAAGGCACCGAAGCTTGCCACATTTCGGACCAAATTGAATAATTGGTGCCTGTTGCTGAATACGTTTCTCACTGCATGTTACTTTGAACAGAAACATCAAAGGAAAAAAAATCCTTTGTGACACGTTTTGCAGGGTTTATGTAAATGGCCAACACTGTAGAACAGCACAGACAATGTAGGACAAGAAAAAAGGGGAAAAAAATATCCATTCACACATTGTGATGTGTGGCTAACAGCTATGAATAAACCTAAGCTTTGCATGATGTATGCAGAAAGGAAAAAAAAGAATTGGTGTCTGTAAGCCTTTTTTTTCCTTGCAGGTTAATTTTGTAGTTTCTGCCTTAATGATGAGGAACCTGTTTCGTTCTCTCCTAGTATGCATTTCACACAGATTAACATTTGAAGGGGCTGATGCAGGTCTGAGCTGGTGGGCTGTAAAGCACAGTTAGGGGGGTCACAATTGCAAGGGAGTAGCTGTAGAATTAACAGATTACAAGAGAGGAGCTCAGGTTTAATGCTGAAGAAGAAAAAAAGCATTTAGAGGTAGTTTAAAAGTCTTTCGTGATTTTCAAGTGGTTTCTTACTCACCTAGCCGTATGTTTCATTTTAAATCTGAGACTTAAAATATCTTGTGTGCCCATGTGTTAGAAACCTTAAGCCTGCTTTAAATAAGAATGAGTTTCTGTCTGATAACTTTACTTCTTATTGTTGGGACGAATCTTTATAATAATATAGTTTACTCGGAATGCTTTAAAGGAAATTAAGTTTGCTTGTTCTGCTCCTTGATTCCTGACAGATGCTGCCAGACTGTAGTTTGGTAACTATCAAATGAAGTTATTAGAACCGTGCTTTGTGCCCAGTGGCATACAAAAGGGAACCCATTTGCAATGCCAGAGAATCAGGTTTGACTAGTGATGCAGGTGTTGCAGGATGGGCTTGAGTTGGAGGCGGAGGGCGCAGCAGTTAGCTATTCTGCAGTGGAAGGAGTACATTTTTCTACTTGTCTTCTTCCTGGTGGAAGTTAGTGGCTATGCTTAGATACTCAAAATATAAAGGAATTACAGAGAGTTGTCAGCAGTGGGGAATGCGTGCATGCCAACACATTTGTGTAAACTGCATTTGTGTAACTGCACTTTGGGCACAGAGGGAGAAAGGGTAGACATAAAAAAATGCAAAAAAAAAAGACCTCTACCTGTCAGGATATCTGGGATGCCACCATTTCCTCTCTGTCTGACTCCCCTCGGGATACCTTGTGTTTGTGCCTGTGATGATCTTTCTGAGAGATAAGCCCGTTAATCTCTGTGGTGGAACTGCAGGTAGGAGATTGAGGATTGACACTGGGATGCAACTTGTGGTAAAGCCAGGAGAAGACTACAATGAAAGAAGCTGTTTCCTGCATGGGTGATCTAGGTTCAGAAGTTACTCTGGGCATTAGTGCGTTGACCAGCGCTATGTATGAATAATTTTGCTTTCCTGGTAGAAGTCATGGAAAAAGCTTGGTTCTACCCTGTCTTTTGGTGGAAGCCAGGATACAGCAGGCCGTGCACTCCCAGTAGTGAGGAAAAGTCCACAGATGTCTAGTGAAGGGTGCCCATGATGCAGTAACATTTTTACAGACTTTGCCTCTTGGATTTCAAAAGCAGTGGGTTGCCCTTTGTGACTAACTGAAGGATATTGAATTAAACCGCAACAGTGCAGTTTCCCAAGTAGGATTTATGGTGATGATTACTTGGCCCACTCCAGAATCCAATGATACCAATCTACATTCCAGTTTGCAGTGTCTCATTTTTTTAGATAGAATTAAAGGTGGGACTAAGCTGCTGGAATTCCAAGAAGGCAGATCATTTAAGAAGGTAGGTGGCAGTAAAAACTGGTCACTGAGTTTACTGTGTCTGTTACATCAGGTTCTTAATGGGAGGGATATAATGAAATAACCCAGGGAGTAAAAGATTTAAAAAAAAAAAGGGAAAAAAACACTGTTATTTACTACATACGCAAAAGGGAAAGGCCATAGAAGGTTGATGAAAGCTAATTTTCTGTGTCCTTTATGGTCTTAACCATTTATCTTTACGAAATAATATCAGCATCCATCTACAGAAGGAATACCTTTTTTCTATGTGTCATCTATCCATGTCTGCCTGTTGCGTGTGTTTTCTGACATAATTCTATATTTTGACCCTTGCGTATTTATTTTGTTGTTTCCTGAAGCTATTCCCTTAGTGTTCTATGTGATATTTTCCATTATAGATCAGTGTTTTGAGATTGTTTCCCTTGCTGTTTACTTTTTTGCTGCTGTTGCCTCTGATCATGCAGAAGTAAACACATACTTAAGTGATTACCACATACAGCTTGCATCTGACCTCAGTGACCACAGTGCAGTGATTTCCCAAAGGGCCATCTAGTAGTTAAATAAATACTGCCACAGGATGCAGAATAAATGCTGACACTTGCATGCACTGTGCATGTAGCCAATCTCTTCCTCCCAATAGAAAAAAAAAACAGTTGTGTTTTGCAGGTGATGCTAACTACCTCCTTGAATTATGCTGTATGACCCCTGAGCATGGCCCTGAAAGTATATCATAAGTGAGTTACAAAACTGCCCATGCCAAACCACATCTTTGAACGTGTTTGGGCAGATGACGGCACAGTTTCATTGCCTGGATGTGTCTGTTGGGTCTCTAGTGTTCCCCTGAAACAGCCAGCAAGATGCTTGTGGTTTGTGTCATGCTTCATAATAAGTTTTTTGTGTAAGGAATAAACACATGCTGACTTACACTGTCCTCCACGTACCACAGCAACATCAGAAGGTGACAGCATTTGTTAGGAACCAGATGACCTAGCTCAAGGAAAACTGTCCTTAAGCAGTGATGGGCGCAATACATGGCAGTGTTAGCAAGGCGACAGTGCCTGTTTGACTACTCTGGGCCATGATGTTCATAGTGACAATGTTACCAGAGTAAACATAAAGTATATATTGCTTCAGTTAGGTGGTGTTGGTCACTGCATGTGTGCTCCTACAGTGCATCAGACATGACCTTATTACAACACAGGAGGGGAGGGAAATTGGGTCACAGTTGTAATTATTTGCATACTGGAAAAGGAGACACAATAACACAAAACTGTTAACACAAATTGGGTTGGGGAAACATGTCATAGGAGGGTTACATGGGGGCTGCAGTAGGTGGAGGACTAAATGGGGTCAAAAATGACTTCCTCTTGTGATGATGAGGTACCAGTGCTTGACCTTGCCCATTGCACTTTGCTGGAGAGAGGGGTCAGGACTCAAGACCTTCTGTGGGCAAGGCTGATATGCTACTCTATGACCTTGACCTGGATGGAGCTTCTTGTTGAGGGTTCCCACTCCTGGAGATAGGTAGGTAAGTGTCGCTACCCATATTGAGGGATGACAGATCTTCTGGGCACAGCTGTTGAGCCACCCACTACAGAAGCTGACATGCATATCCACCCTGTTTCTGTACCCCACATTGGCCGTGGACAGCACTGCCAGACTAGGTAGACATTATTGTATTTTCAGTCATAGGCATGGAGATGCTCACTGAAGTGGTGTGAGTGCATTGCACCATAATGCTCAGCATGATGTAAGTCACATGTGTGGTGCACACTAATCCTCCGCATGATGTAAGTAGCATGTGTAGTGTACCCTAATCCTCAGCATGATGTCAGTACCATGTGCGGCACATCCTGATCCTCAGCATGATGTAAATATGTGTGTGGTGCACCATAATCCTCAGCATGATGTCAGTAGGATGTATAGTCCACTGTAATCCTCAGCATGATGTCAGTAGTGTGTACAGTGCACCCTAATCCTCAGCATGATGTCAGTAGTGTGTACAGTGCACCCTAATCCTCAGCATGATGTCAGTAGCATGTGCGGTGCACCCTAATCCTCATTATGATGTAAGTAGCGTGTGCAGTGATGTAAGTTATATGTGTGGTGCACCCTCATACTCAACATGATGTAGGTAGCTTGTGCAGTGCAAACTCATAGTCAACATGATGTAAGTAGCGTGTGCAGTGCGCCCTAATACTCCACATGATGTAAGTTGTATGTGCAGTGCACCCTCATACTCAGCATGATGTAAGTAGCTTGAATGATCCACTCAAATCCTCCACATAATGTAAGAAGCATATGTGGTACAACCTAATCCTCAGCATGATGTCTGAGATACAGGTCCAAACAAAGCTTGCGTGGTATTGGGAAGAGAAATCTCACACATACAAAACACTTAACAGCTCCATTACAGGCTCTGTAGCAGCAGGCTGTGCCTCGATGTCACCCCTGCACATCTAATGTTGCATGCATACAAGGAAGCAGGTGTGGAGCTTTCAGCCATAGATGATCTCCCTCACAGGGGTGATGTGCATTAATTTAGTACAACCACAGGGTACTTACAATGTTCAGCTGTATATTCACACACTGTGGAGGGAAGGTCACCAGCCAGGCGTGAAACAGATGCAAGTGTCACTGTGTCCCCTAAACAAATTCTGTAGAGGTGCTGCAGGGGTGATATCCACTCTAAAAGCACAGCTTAACATAATAACCTGGTATTCAATAGCAAACCCTGACCAATAAGTAAGTGTTTTCTAATCAGCATGTACCGTACCCCATTAGGATTGAATAGCAAATACTGAATTTCAGTTGTTTAGATGAACCCTTCCAGGCTTACAACCCGAGTCTGGTTGCTTACATCTTAACAGCTTCTGTGTCCTTCCATTTCCCCCAGACAGTAACAAAAAGTGTATATCAAGTGATCTGAAAAAGTCTGTAAGTCAGCCAAGGATAACCATAAGGTAGGATCCAAGCATGTGCAGAACCAGTGACTAACGGTATCACACAAACTGACCCCACAGAGATAGCAAACCTACTAGCAGATAGTTTTGGTGAAACTTTCACTGCCTTATCCAAACTCCACCCCCCAAACTCTCCCCCACCCTACATATCTGAAGAACAGGCCATTAAAGCCTTGTCCAAGGCAAAAAACATAGCCTCTATGGGATCAGGCAGCATCTCAGGCTGTCTTCTAAACAGGCTAAACATGAACTAGCATTACTATTAAGTACCCTTTTCAATCATAGTCTAACCACAGGCTTTGTTCCTGTGGAATGGCAAACAGCAACAGTTATTCCTCTCCACAAAGGTGGCTTAGCAGCAGACCCGGGGAATTACAGAGCCATAAACCTGAACAGCCTCATCTGTAAGGCCATGAAACGTTATCATTATGGACCTCATAAATAAAGACATAGGTGACCTCCAAACCCTGGATTCAGCCCACTTCAGCTTTGTCAAGGGCAGATCCTGCCTGTTAAATCTGGTGGATTCTTTTGAAAACATGACCAAGGCCATTGACGAGGGCAGATCTGTGCACACAGCATACCTCGACTTGGCAAAGGCTTTCGACACAATCCCACATTCAGGCATTACCAATAAACTTAGGAAACTGAATGTAAACCCCTTTGTTGTAAGATGAGTTGCCAACTGGCTCACAAACCAGACGCACACTATCACAGGGTGACACCACATCAACCACCAGACATGCCACAGGGGTCAGTGCTGGGCCCCCTACTGTTTGGTATATACTTCTTAGAAGTTTAGGCCAAAACTAAGGGGTTGCGGTTGACCAAGTTTGCGGACAACTGCAAACTGGGTGCAGATGTTCTTCGTCTCCCATTGCTGCAGTCCTTACATATGGGTAGTCCGCTGTCCACAATCGGCCCGAATACCAAAGGGCTAGAACTGGCGTCGGTCATCGGCGCCCGAGACTGACGTCAGTACGTGTCAGTACAAATGCGCATGACCGACGCCATATCCTCAGTCTTTCTTGCCGCGTGGTCCTAAGCAGAAGCAGCATTTGCAAGTGCCGTTCGGCGTTCTGGAATTGTCGGTTTTCGAGTTTCAGACCAGAGACCAAGTTGGGCTAAGTACCCCGTTGGGGACACTTTTGTCTTTTTCTTGCCTCAGTATTGACGGATGTCAGAAAAAGTTAATAACTGTATTTCTTGTGGGAAACAGATTCCTCATAGGGATTACCATTCACTCTGTATTCCTTGTTTAGGGCCTGAGCACGACGTTGTTGGGTGTCACTTTTGTGCTACTTTTAACAAGCGTACTATTAAACGTCGGTTGGACTGTGCTAGGCTTGTGTTTGGTAAACGTTGTAATTACAACATGCTGTCGGATTCTCCGACGCCTGGTTCTTCTAAGAAACGCAAAGAAAAGCCTTTGCAGTCCAAACAGGATGAGTCGTCCACTCCGGACGCCGGTTCTGTAGAACCACCGACTACTTCAGCGGCTCCTTCTGAAAGTTTACCTGAGTCTCAAGGGGAGCCTTTGTTACTACAGGAAGTGGCTTCTCCTGTGTTAGGCCAGGCTGAGGGTGCTTCTCAGATGTCGGTGGTTCCCTCCCCTCATAGGGTAGTTAGGCCTCCTCCTTCTCAAAGCAAAAGCCTTTCTAAGTCTAAGTCTGCCCCTGCTGGTGCTAGTCCCCAGGGTCCGGCTCCTAGGAAGCACATGTTAAAGATGGCTGAAGATTTGATTACTTTAATTAGGGGTTCTATGCCCCCCCCTGAGAAGAGGCCCAGGGTAGAGACAGAGTTGGAGGGTTTGGTTCAGTCTTCCACTGAGTCAGATTCCTCTGTGGAAGAACTTCAGGATTTCCCTCCCTATTCTGATTCGGAGGCTGAGGACACTACTCCCTCTGCGTCCCCTCCAGAAGATTTTTCTTTCTCTGAAACTTTGCATTCCATGAGGGAACATTTCAAATGGGAAGGCCAGGATTATTCGGATTCTCGTAAAAGACTAAGAGAATTCTTGTTTTTGTCTCAGCATAGGCCCTTGGCTATTCCCCCTGTACTGGATGTTGTTCAGGATGTATTTTCTGAGGCTGCCCTTAACCCAGATTCTCTGCCTCCTGCCCCGGTTAAACCAGATAGATACTACACGGTTCCGGAAGCTCACAAGTACTTATATAAGAGTCCTAGGGCTGATCCAGAAACTATTACTCAAGGCCCCAAAGGTGTTAGGGCTTCTGTGGTTAAGAATCCAGTTCCTCTGGACAAGGATGCTAGGGCCCTGGATAGGTGGGGTAAAAAACTGTATACCTCTTCTACTTTGGCTATGAGAGCTTTAAATTGTCAGTTTCATATGCTCAGGTATCAAACTTTTTGCTGGGCCAATTGAAATGTAAAGTAGATGCTTTAGCTGAAGGTATTGAATGTAAGGAGCTTCAGGATTTAGTGCATGCTTCAGACCAAGTTGGTAAGCATTCTTTGCAGTGTGGTTTTGATGCTTTACAGGCTTCGTCCAGGGTGGCTGCTACTAGTTCAGTTGTTCGCAGGCATGCTTGGCTTAAAGATCAGACTTTGTCAGAGCATGTTAAGGCTCGAATTATGGATGCTCCTCTGCAATCTGATGTTCTTTTTGGCCCTCCTGTAGAATCAGTTTTGAAAAAAATGGAGGAAAAAGCTAAGTCTATGCAGACAGTTAAGGACTTTTTACAGGTTCAGCCCCATAAGTTCAGTAGGAATTGGCCTACTAAGGGATGGTCTTTCCCCTCTTTAGATTATCAATCTAGTGGCAGGTCGAGGCGAGGTAGAGGTAGGGCTTCCTCTCAGGGCCCTGTTACTTCTAGGACTTTGAGTTCTTCTACCCCCCCCTTCTGATGGGGAGGGCAGGGGTCAGTCCTTTCGGAAACAGACCCAATGACCTGTGTCTTCAGCTGCCGAACTCTGTCTTGCTGGCAGCTCCTCTAGGAGGAAAACTGGGACTTTTCAAAAGGAATTGACATTTGGTTACCCAAGACAAATGGGTATTGGACATAATAAATCGAGGCTACAAATTTTATTTTCACACATTCCCTCCTTTCAAAGGTATGCCGGATGTGCCTCATCAGCAAAGGCTGGAAGTACAGGCACAAATTTCTTCTCTGCTTCAGTTGGGAGCAATACAGGAAGTACCTTCTGCAGAAAGAGGCACAGGGTTTTCTTCCCGTCTTTTCTTAGTGCCAAAGAAAGGAAATACTTGGAGACCAATTCTGGATTTGTCCATTCTAAACACCTTTCTGGAAATTCCAAAATTCAAGATGTTAACACTGCAACAGCTGTTACCTATGCTGGACAAAGATCACTGGTTGGTGACTCTGGATCTCAAAGAGGCCTATCTTCACATTCCTATCAGGCCCAGTTGCAGGAAATTCCTGAGATTTCGGAATGGGAATTTGCATTATCAGTTCTCTGCATTGCCCTTTGGCTTGTCTACTGCGCCCAGGGTATTCACAAAAGTCCTGGCTCCAGTAATAGCTTTTCTCAGACTAAAAGGAATTCAAATTTATCCTTATCTAGACGACTGTTTGTTTCTGGCTCAAGGCAAGCACGAACTTCTTCAACATCTGCAGTATGTAATGACAGTTTTAAGATGCCTAGGGTATTCTGTGAACGAAATAAAGTCCAGTCTAGTACCCTCACAAGAGATGTGTTTTCTGGGTGTAAGACTGAATACAGCTGCTCAGATGGCATTTCTTACCCCGGACAAACAAAGAAATCTTCACCTATACTTCCAACAGCTATCAGTAATGTCCAGGCTGACTGCAAGGACAGTCCTTCAAGCCTTGGGGTTCATGGCATCTTGCATTCTAGTGCTTCCCAATGCCAAACTGCATATGAGGAAGCTACAATGGTATCTCAAAAGCGTTTGGACTCAACACAGCCACGATTTGGACACTGTCATTCGGATTCTACCTTGCATTCAGAAAGAATTTGTGTGGTGGGCTCAGGAATGTCACCTAAACAAGGGACTCTCTGTGACCCAACCAGAGGCAAGTCAGATATTAACGACAGATGCCTCGGAGTCAGCTTGGGGAGCTCATTTCAAAGGAAAATGGATTCAAGACCTTTGGCCCCCAGAGCTACTTCACTTGCATATCAACATGAAAGAGATGCTGGCAGTTCAATTTGCTTTGGAAGCATTCAAGGGCCTACTTCAACCAGGACTGGTGTTGATTCGAACAGACAACACAACTGTCATGTGGTACATCAACAAGCAGGGGGGAACTCATTCTTACCCTCTTTGCAGACAAGTAATGCTGTTATGGGAAACTGCTTTAAATCTGCACATCACTCTTCGAGCACAGTTTCTGCCAGGAGCACAAAATTCTTTAGCAGATGTTCTGAGCAGACAGATTGTGGATCCTCACGAATGGAAGTCGGACCCTCTGGTATTTCTTCAGTTGACCATGGCTTGGGGAACTCCAGGCATAGATCTGTTCGCTTCTCCTCTGAATTTCCAACTGCCACTGTTTTGCACAAGGCTGTTTCATCCAAAAGCCTGGAAAATAGATGCACTATCCTTCAGTTGGAGCAACCTTCACGTGTATGCTTTTCCTCCTTTGCCTCTTCTTCCAAAGGTACTGTTGAAAGTCAGGAGGGACAAACCTTGCATGATCCTTATAGCACCGGATTGGCCTCGTCAGCATTGGGACCCTCTGTTGAGGAGCTTAATTCATGGGACACCTTGGCCATTACCACAGATTCCTCACTTATTGTCTCAGGAAAACAATCATTTTCTCAATGTCAGGGTGCAATCCCTACACCTGACAGCCTGGCGCATTCTGTTTTAAAGAAGGAGGGCCTTCAGCTCCCTCAACATGTTTTGGATGTTATTTTGGAAGCCAGGCGACCTAGTACTAGAAAGGTTTATGCTGATAAATGGAAGAGATTTTTTCTTTGGAGTTCAGCTAAAGGCTTTGATGTCAAATTGCCTAATTTGAGTTGTACATTGCAATATTTGACTGTTTTATTGGACAAGGGTTTGTCCTTCTCTTCTGTAAAAGTGCATGCTGCAGCTATTTCTGCTCACTATGATTGTGACCCTCCTTTGTTTTCACATCCATTGGTTAAACAGTTTCTTAGAGGGGCAAAGAATATAAGACCCCCACGAAGAGCTCCTACTCCTGCCTGGGATCTTAATTTTGTTTTGGAATAGCTGACTCTGCCTCCTTTTGAACCTGCAGCTACAGCTGAATTGAAGTTGTTGTCTTGGAAGACTGCTTTTTTGTTGGCTGTTACTTCTGCTAGAAGGGTATCTGAATTACAGGCCCTCATGGCAGTGGAAACTTTTCTGATTTTTCACAAGGACAGAGTTTCCTTACGTACTAATCCTACTTTTATGCCTAAAGTGATTTCTATTGTGGCATTGAACCAATCTATACATTTGCCTACTTTTTATGCTAACCCCCAAAATAAAGGGGAAAAAGTTTTGCATTCTTTGGATGTACATAGGCAGTTACGGTATTATTTGAGCAGAACCAAAGAGTTCAGAAGATCTCAACAATTATTTGTTTCTTTTGCTTTGACTTCACAAGGGAAAGCTGTCTCGAAACAAACTATTTCCAAGTGGATTGGCCATTGTATTGCTTTTTGTTACTCTCATCATGGAAAGGATGTTCCAGTTGGGATCAGGCCTCATTCTACTAGGGCTACGGCCACCTCTACTGCTTTTTTGAGAGGGGTAGCTACTAAAGACATTCTAGAGGCAGCTACTTGGAGTTCTGTACATACCTTTACAAAGCATTATCATTTACCTCTTTACTCTAGGTCTAGGGCTGGGTTTGCCACTGCAATCTTACAGGGCATGTTAGCAGCTCCTAATGCTATTTAGTTGGCCAGCCTCCCTTTTTTCCATTGCTCTGGGATTCTACCCATATGTAAGGACTGTAGCAATGGGAGACGAAGAACATAGTACAGTTTTGTACCTACCATAAATGTAGATGTTCGAGGATCTCCATTGCTGCAGTCCAATTTTCCCTCCCTCCTTCCCCCTGTTTTTAGGTTGGGTTTTGGGGTGGTGTTTTTTGCATTCTGGCGTCTGAGGCAAGAAAGACTGAGGATATGGCGTCGGTCATGCGCATTTGTACTGACACGTACTGACGTCAGTCTCGGGCGCCGATGACCGACGCCAGTTCTAGCCCTTTGGTATTCGGGCCGATTGTGGACAGCGGACTACCCATATGTAAGGACTGCAGCAATGGAGATCCTCGAACATCTACATTTATGGTAGGTACAAAACTGTACTTTATCGAATCCCCAAATGATGTCATCATACTCCAAGAGGGTCTTAAGCAGACCAATGACTGGTGTGTTAGTCACGGTCTCAAACTGAATGCTAAGAAATCCATCATTATTCCCTCTGGCAAAAACAATGTCCCTTCACATTATCATATCAACAACAATACCCTAAGTACCCACAAAGTGGTAAAGGTTCTGGGATCACAAGTAGACTGTGACCTTAACTTTGACCACCATTCATCTACTGTAGCAAGGAAAGCTTTCTACAAAGCACACTTGATTAGTAAAGGCATCGCGTAGAGAGCAAAGGAAGTTATAACCCCTCTATACTTGGCAGTAATCCGACACATAATTAAGTGTAATACCCCGTTCGGCATGTACTGTACAAAGCACCTGCAGCAATTGGAGAGACCTCAGAGGTTTCTACCAAAGAAGATCAATGGACTCCAGCATGTGCCCTACACAGACTTCTTAGGGGAGACTTGTGCCTGGTTTACAGGGCAATCTCAGACCCAAACCTAATGAACTTACTAAATATCCATAAATCAAACTGGACTCGAGCTACCTGTTTCAGGGACCTGCGACTTAAATAGGACATGTTGGAGAGAGAGATTTGTCTCCCAGTGACTGCCCCGTCTTTAGAATAAGCTGCCAATTCATGTGAAGCAGAGCACCTCTATGACACTGTTCAAGAGGAACCTGGATGTGTGGATGAGACATCGTAAATTCTTACTGAGGATAGCACCCACAACCCTTCTGGACATGGGCAGTCTTTACTAAAATACAGTCCTGGGTATTGAGTAGCATATCTACGGTATTCCATTGGGCTGAATCGGCTAGGCTTGAAATGACCTCCAGGTCAATAGCCTAATAAACTCCTATGATCCTATGAACAACAATAAAGAACTTAGAATTCTACATCATGGTCTCCGTTTTCATAATAAGAATAGAATGGGCTACTAAACCAAAGACAGATTTATAAATTAAGATAAGTGATAACAGTACCAAGTTTGATTATCTGATGCTGTTCAACTCTTTTTCTGTTATGTTTTGTTCTTCATTCAACAAGGAGGTGTAGGTAAGTTGGAACAGTGCTGCTGAGGAAGCTTTTCTTTTTATAATGCAATTTTAAACTGTTCAGACCTGTCTGAAGCTGATCAACTCTTTACAAGCAAACTGTTATATCTACAGGTAGCACACTTATCAAACATTTGTAGATTATAGGAGGACAGTAATAGTCTCTGGATAACCAAGGAGCTTAAACACGTACTTAAATGTGGAGGTGGTACATTATAGTAATGGAAAAGGTCACTCATTTTACTGTATTCTTGTTTTAACTGTCATGTTTTCATTAACCGAGATACCATATTATTCTATGTTCATTTAACATTTTATGTCTGTACATTTATTATTTTTTTGCTTAACTGTCATATAATTCCTAGTCTGTGTATACATTTTGTTATGTAAATATTGTACAACTGCCTTCTACTCATTCTGTAAAATGGAGCATTTCTACCCGGACCTCAGTTGAAAATGGGACTTGTGCCCAGTCGGACTTTCCAGGTTAACAAAAGCAATAAATAATTGTACTTTTTGTAACCTAAAACCATGACTGTAATCTTTTCATGTATTTGGAGCTTTTCTCCCCAGGACTCCATTGAAAATGGGTTATTTTTGGCCCAATGGACTATCCTGGTAAACCAACTGCAAATAAAAATAAATAAATAAATGCAAAATAGGTTCATGACCCAAAGGAATCTATCCAAGTGGTTCTCCAGTTTGATTCTTGGCTGGTGTGCTTTTGTGCGGAGTCTGCATGTCCTCCCTGTGTTTGCATGGGTTTCCTCCGGGTGTTCCGGTTTCGTTCCACATTCCCAAGACATGCTGCAGGTGAATTGGACACTGTAAATCGGCCGTACATGTGAGTGCCTTTTGAGGAAGGTTGGGTGCTGGACTTTCAACTCGACACCGTAAAACTCTACTGCCACTCGTTCTGCAGACCAACGATCCACTGTGACAACCATTAATGTGACCAGCTGAAAGGAGAAGTAGTAGTAGTAGTTTTTCTTTACTTCCTTTCAGCCATAGGGATCAATCACAGTGCTCTCAGTTGGTTCAAAGTGTTTATATGTAACAGACTTCCAGGTTTAAAATAGGTTTACAAATCTCTCCCTCTGTGAATCTTATAAAATGAGTGCTCCTGAGGGTCTCCAGCTCTTCCCGCAAGCTTCTCTCTGCCTTGCCACAGCTACATATCATCCTATACACTAGTGATGGTCCCACTACTTCCACTATTAAAAAAAAACTTTAAAATAATTTGAACCAGCTCACTAATTGTCTAAAAAAATGTGATCCTTCTTGTAAATCAGGATAGAAAAAGCCTTGACCATTAGCACATCGTGGAAGCTGTCTGGAATCTCCTCTAACTCTTAAATAGTTTATAACAATTTATACCCCATCAAAATACCTGAACAGTTTCTGTTATGTAAATTTCTGGCTTGATCCTCAGTTAAACATCTGTTATCACTTAATATGTGACTGCGGTGCACTGGCCCAGCAATCAAGGAGCCTCATTCCTCACCACTAATACCAGTGCGGGGTGTCCACATAGGGAAGGGATAATAAATACACACAGAGTAAAGTACAGTTTCCCTTAAGAGCACACAGAGATCACAGTCAGTCTGGGGCTGGTTTCTCCCTTTCTCTCCAGGTTCCCAATAAGACTCTCTACTGGCACAGCTATAGGGTCCAGATCACAGCCTAGTGGGCAAGCTAAAACCTCCAGCACCCTCTCTGTCCAACCAGTGCTTCGTGTCCCTGCCCAAGTAGCTGACACACTTTGAGATGAGTTACATACAACCACACAGACACTCCTGGGGAAGGCTGGCACAGGTTCTCCAGCTGTGCCCCTTTTTCCCCAGGCTATACGGTATAAATCACTGCCACCACCCACTAATATTTATCAACTACCAAAAGACCCTTATCAAAGGGTGTCCAATTATACTGCGCAGTATTATTATCCAAATGTTAAGTGCAACTGACAGTCAAGGCTTATTTGGAGTGACTTGGACATTATCACTATATATGTGCAATGTACTCTAGAGCTTAAGTTATCTCTACACAAAACAGCCACAGTTGAGAAGTTTAAAAATATTTAATAATAAATAAAACACAAGACAATACTTCTTACCACACAGTGCTAGTCAAGAGTTCAGAGATCACAGAGAAATACATAAAATAATACAGTAAAAAAGTTCTGACATCAGTATGGAAAAAAGACTAATCTAATCTTCCTATTTCCTAGCTATAGCTAAGAGAAACACAGTTCTAAAATAAACTTACATATAGAGCAAGACAGTGCTAGTGATAATTTATGTTCTCAAGACAAATGCTCAATGCTCTGAGTCTCTCTGTCCTTAAATTGATAGCACAGTACCACTGATTTGTTTCAGATTACATCTTTTCTTTCTGGTTCCCAGGCTAACAGAAACTCAGAGGTTAATAGCCCTTTTGATCTTGCAGCTGGTCAGGAAGCCAGAGCAATAAAAGAAATATACATGTAAATTCTGGCCATTAACTCTGGCCTCAGAACAGTAGAAAGAATGCCTCCCTCTAGACATCTCGGCTCCGGGTTTTAGATCAAAGAATTTCACAATCCTTGACTTATCAGCTTTCTTACAACAGAGTGCACTGTTATATTTTTTTCAGTTCAACATCCAATGCAGTCTTTTCACATTTTTTTCCAAAATGCTTTTTATTGCTTTTGATTTTCAACCAAAATAAAAAGACATTATTGCATAAAAAACAACGAAGAGTAGCAACTTTCTATAATGATCACATAAAGACTTACTGAAACTAAAAAAAACTAATAGTTTCACCATTTCTGAGGGTACAGGAAATAAAGAGACCAATATTTGACTCTTGGTTCTAACTGAAATGATACAGTACCCCTATTTCAGAATAAAGTAACGTTATTCTCCACGTTTCAGAAAACTGAAATATAGTTTGTTTTATATCACCATTTATATGTCGCTTGATTTGTGTAAGATAACCTTACTTGTAGAAGGATTTGTGAAAGTCTGAAACTATGTACCAGTTAAACTACACTGTTAGATGCCATCCGATTGTTGCTAATCTTGAAGCATGTTATTTTTGAGCACTATACTTACTGTGTTTAGTATATAAAAGTTTTTAAATGCCACCTGAATTGTAATTACGTTTTTGGATTTGGTTTGCTTGCTAGGATTATGTCTAGAAGAGAATTCCAATATGTTTGAAAATATGATGTTAAGTTGTCTATCTCACCTTCATTCTTGCTGGATGGGTTTGGAGCTGAACCTCGGCTCCGACTTGGCCTTTTACTAAAGCTCGAGAGCTACTTACCGGCTCGAGGCCTCCCCTTATCCCGCAATGCTAGGCGTCAGATACCCAGATTTCGTTTGCCACTTCAGCTACGAGGTTGCGTTTTTTACCGGCTCCAGGTCATATAATTCTTTTATTACTTCTTATAGTCAAGATTGTTAAAATTTTAGATAGTTTTTGCGATTAGTTTAAGCTAATCTTGTAACCCCTTTAGATCCCACTTAAAAAAAACTTTTTTTCCTGTCATAACAGACCCCCCCCCTCCCTTCCCTATTTAGGGTAGAGTTTGGCCTTTCTATTCTTTTTATATATTGTATTGTATATACATAGATAATTGTTGTTAGTGTAACTGTTAGTTATAGTGTTTTTTTGATATCTTTATTCTTATCTAGTGCGTGTGTGTGTGTGTGTGTGTGTGTGTGTGTGTGTTTACTGTTTTAGGGCACTAGTTAAATTTTTTCCTTGGTATCTCTTTGTAATGTCTAAAGATACCAAGGTTTCAGGTTTCAAGAAGTGTGACTCGTGCTGTCAGAAGATGTCTCTGACAGATGGTCACACTTCTTGTGTTTATTGTTTGGGCGCACTACACCTGCAGGGCTCTTGTTCGGTCTGTCATGCCTTCAGTCTGAGAGTCCTGCAGGAGTGTAGGAATAAGCTCATTTTGAGGGGCTTGTTGAAGCCAGAAGGATCCCCGGCCAAGCCTTCATCGGGGAAATCCTTAAAGCCCGCCAAACCGTCGGCTCCTTGTTCGGAGCCAACGCTGAGCGGAGCTTCTGCTTCCTCGTCGGTTCCTGCCAGAACCGACACTTCGAGGCCTCAGTCGGCTCCGACTCTACTATCGGAGCCTTCTCTGAGTCGAAAGCATTCGAGGTCTCCCTCCTTAGAGTCCGTTCGCTCAGCTCCCAGGTCCCCATTACTACAGTCAGAGCTGAGCCATAGATCCCATTCCTCTCGGTCCTCCAGGTTATCGGATCATGACTTAGAGTGGGTGGTCAGTAGGCTCCTAAAGTCGCAGGCACTGGCCAGAATGTTGACTAGCCCTTCTAAACAGACTGTGGCTATCCCTGTTGCTTCAACTGTTCCTCCTCCGACCCTACCAACGTGTTCGGAGCTGGAGCTCGTTGGGGCTCGAATCGTCGGAACGTCTGAGCCGATACCACACCTTTCGGCTCCCTCGTCGGCTCCGTTCTCTTCATTGGTTCCATCCTTGGAGGGATCCGGGCGCCGAGACGCCACTCACCCCTTCGGAGCCGACGAGGGAATCGGACCCTTGTCCGACCCCGTTCTCCCTCTCGGGGCCTCGGCGCAGGTGAACTCGGCCCTGACATAGGCCTTGGAGCCGTCCCTCTCGGTGCCGGAAGGGGTTCACGTCTCTTCGGAGCGGGGACCATCTTCTCTGCCTGATAGGGGCCCCTTTGAGGTCATGAGGAGCTTGCTGACTCCGGTGTCGGCTCCATGATCGACCCCTTCGGCTCCTCCCCCCATGGTGCCTGCGTCTGTCTCTGTCCACCCTCCTGACCCCAAGCATGGAGAACAAGCACTCCAGGTAGCCCCATTGGGGGTATCTTCCTCTTCCGAGGCCTCCCCTGATCATTCAGAGGAGCCCCCTCGGAAGAGAAAATGTAAGAGGAAACATGTTGACTCCCCCGAGTCAGTCACCTTGGACACCGACTTGGAGGATTCGAAAGGGTCCCCCAGGTCCTCCTTTGAGGATGTATCCTTTTCAGACATCGTTGAGATCCTAAGGCAGAGGGGGGGAACTGGACTGCCCTTATCCCTTCCGAGGACGAGTCGGTGTACCTGGACACATTTGGTTCTCGCCCTTCCACCTCCTGGGTGTCTCCGCCTTTCGACCCACTCATGGAAGTGGTGGCTCGGAAGGCGTGGACGACCCCAGACACAGTGGAACCAACTCCCCGCAGGCCCACAAAATTCATCACAGCCCCGTCCGATAAACGGTTTCTTATGAAGGGTGTCCCTGTTGATGCCATGGTGGTTGCAGCAGCCACTAAGAAGGAGCTGACTGACCCTTCTGTGCCTGTCCATCCACCTAGTAAAGAATCTAGGACAATAGACAGGTACGGGAAGCGGATGTTTTCTTCAACAACCTTTTCCATGCGGTCGCTGAACTATCTGTGCAATTTCACCTGCTTTCAAAGGGATCTCCTTAAGGAATGTGAGAGATGCAACCATATAGCCAAACTGGAGGCTAAGCTCTCTCAACTCAGTACTGGCGAAACCTGTCAGGAGGAGAAGGAAACCACACTCACTACAATTCCAGTCTCACATAGACCTACCACGACAGCAAACCAAACACATAAACACACAAAAACATACTCGGAGGCTCTAAATAAAAATCTGCCTAAGCAGCAGAGACCTCCAAAGCAGACACCCAAGCAACCGCTACCCCAAAACAAAACACGTGCAACACATAGCTCACAAAGCCAGTGTGCCGAACAGTCACAGCCCTTAAGGCTAAACAACACACCTGATACACTTGTAGTAGGTGACTCTATCATCAGGCACACTGACGTCCCGCTCACCAGGCTGAACAAGGAGAAGGTCACGGTGAGCTGCCTGTCAGGCGCTAGGATCTGCCACATAACACAAGCACTCAGGTCACTCCAAGGCAAGTGCAAATATGACTCAGTCATTGTCCATGCTGGTGTGAATGACCTGAGACGTACCTCCCTGGACTACATGAAAAGAGACATAGAGGAGCTCTCTGAGCATGTGGCCCAGGCCGGTATGACCCTGACCTTGAGTAGCATCTTACCCTCACCAAGAATGATGCCACAATATGAAGACAAGATGATCAATTTCAACAATTGGCTTAAGTATTGGTGTCATTCAAAGGGGATCCAAAGCCTGTCAGCCTGGGATGACATGCTCGACAGGCCACGATGCTTCGCTAGGGACTGCTTGCACCTGTCACCCCTGGGCTTTCGGATATTGGCAAAGGCTCTTGCTACCCCCATAGTGCCTTTTTTAGGCAAGGCTCAAAAGACAAACCCACCTCCATAGGTATCACAAGGGATAAGAAACTAAGAGTAATGCTACTCAACGCCAGAATTCTAAATCTCAAGATGCATGCACTCAAAACTCTCCTTAGCATGGAGAACATAGATATCTGTGCAGTAACAGAAACCTGGTTCAAGGCTCCCGAGAGCACCCCAGCACTACCAGGTTATACCTCATACCATGCTTTTCGGCCCCAAAACTTGGACCGAACCAGAAAAGGAGGGGGGTATCAATATTCGTCAAAGATACCCACACCTCCAGGTTGGTGGCACAGCACAAAGCATCAGAGACTATCCATGTGCAACTAACAGTGGGTAAAACTGCCTTCCAGTTTATAGCCTGCTACAGACCACCCTCCCAAACCCAGGAACCCCACTCAGCCTTCCTGAGAACACTGGAAAATATGAAGGTCTCTCCAAACACCATTATATTGGGCGACTTCAACTACCCAAACATAGACTGGGAGCATTACTCTAGCTCCAACACCCTAGCTCAAAGGTTCCTAGAATTTATAAACTCAAATGCTATGGAACAACTTGTTACCACTCCTACAAGAGGGGAAAACATACTGGACCTGATCATCACCAACATGGGGACTCTATGTTCCAGACCAGAAGTGTATCCCTCACTGGTAAGATCAGACCATAAACTAATCTCACTGGATATTCACATCCCGACTCCACCCCCTGCCCAGAAAACCACAGTGAAAAACTTCTCTAAAGCAAATTTCACACTCCTCTAAACCGAGGTGGAATCCTTCAAAGCCCCCGGGCCTGTGGAAAATACGGCCCAGACCGCAGAATCCTTTATTAATCCTTTATTAAACGCATTCTATGAACACCTTCAGGAATGCATGGATCATGCAATCCCAAATAAAACCAAGACCCAATCCTCCAAAGGCAGACGTCCTGTCTGGTGGACCCCAGCCATAAACAAACTATACAATAGAAGGAGGAAGCTACTACATGATGCAGCAAAATCCCAAAAAGGGAAGGCATTTCTGATCAGTGTTAGCAAAAAACTACGGGCACTCATAAAATCGTCTAAGGCCAGCTTCGGGAGAAAAATTGCACAGGACACTAAGGATAATCACAAGGCTTTCTTTAGTTATGTTAGGAACCTGGGTGGGAATTCCCAGATATGCTCAGAATTAGTCCAAAATGACAAAAAATACACCGAACCCACAGACATTGCCAACATCCTAGCTGACAGGTTCAGCGCAGACTCCCCCCCCCCCCACCAAAAGGGCAAATATTTATCCCAGCAGAGTGCTGCCCCCCTGACATCTCAGATGCTCAGGTAAGAGCCGCCCTCTCCAAAGCAAAAAACACAGCATCAATGGGACCAGACAGTGTCCCGGGCTGTGTCCTACATGAACTCCAAGAAGAGCTAAACCCAAACATAAAACTACTGTTCAATCTGAGCCTTACCACAGGATATGTACCCAAATTGTGGCGTACAGCAACAGTGGTCCCTCTCCACAAAGGTGGTGCCTCAACGGATCCTGGAAACTATCGCCCCATAAGCCTGACTAGCTTGGTCTGCAAAGCTATGGAAAGGATCATCATGGACCTCATAAAAAAAGATATTGGGGACCTACAGACACTGGATCCTACCCAGTTCGGCTTTGTTAAGTGCAGATCCTGCCTCTTAAACCTGGTCGATTTCTTTGAAACAGTCACCAAGGCCATTGACAAGGAGAAGGTGGTCCACACAGCCTACCTGGACCTCGCAAAAGCCTTCGATACAATACCCCACTCAGGCATTATAGATAAGCTCACCAGCTTTAATATAAACCCCCTATGTCACTAGATGGGTTGCAAACTGGCTCAAGGACATAACCCACATGGTTAGAATTGCTGGAGCCATGTCAGACTCCAAACCAGTTACAAGTGGCGTCCCACAAGGCTCAGTCCTGAGACCTCTCCTGTTCGGTATATATTTCTCGGAGGTACAGGCCAACACGGAAGGACTGTGGCTGACCAAGTTCACAGATGACTGCAAACTGGGCTCTATAATCGAGACTCCAGCCGGCACAAGCATCCTCCAAAAGGGCCTCATAGAAACAGACAACTGGTGCTAGAGCCATGGCCTCAAGCTAAACGCCAAAAAGTGTATAGTCATCCCCTCTGGCAAAAACAAAGTGCCCACAAATTACCACATAGGTGGTAATCCATTAAGTACAGAAGAAGTAATTAGGGACCTGGGGACCCAAGTTGATAGCAATCTCTCATTTGACAACCACGTGGCCAAAGTGGTTAGAAAAACATTTTATATAGCCCACCTAATCATGAAGGGATTCACATCTAGATCAGGGGAGGTCAATCGTGCCTCTTTACTCATCCCTCATCAGGCCCATAATTGAGTACAATGCCCCTTTCGGGATGTACCTTACCAGACACCTGCAGCAACTGGAAAAACCCCAAAAGTACCTCACCAAGAGGATCAAAGGGCTCAAACAGATGCCATATGCTGCCTGGTTAAAGAAACTCCAGCTCTACTCAGTGGCATACCGCCTGCTCAGAGGCGATCTGTGCCTGACGTATAAAGCCATGTCCAACCCGGAATTAATGGACATGCTGCACCTCAGAAAATCCAAATCCCATCGAGCTACGCACTCGAGAGACTTGAACCTCCTTACTGAAATAAATAGGACATGCTGGAGGGACAGATTCATAACCCAGAGGCTCCCTCCACTCTGGAATAAAATCCCAGTCCAGGTTAGGCAGAGTCCCTCATTGACTCTCTTCAAGAGGAATCTTGATGAGTGGATGGGGGATTGTAGGTTTACCCCGGGTATCACTTCTGTGTCACTGTTAGACAGAGGCACAGTATACTAACCTCGAAAAAGGGCATAGCAAAATTAATTTAAAATGGGTGGTGAAAGCCAAACACACTCTGGCTAGGCTTATAAATGCCCTAGGGCAGATAGCCTAGTATGAACCTATGAACCTATGAACTGGGTGATACCCTTCAGGATCCATCTGCTGCGGGGTCTCAGGAAAAGATTAACTCCCAGCTGACAACCCTTAACTCTATAGTTAACTCCTCCATGCGGCTCATTTCTTATGCAGCCGATGGGGCGAGTAGGGCTGCAGACATAGGCATGGCTTTGAGAAGACATGCCTGGATATGGTTATGTAACTTTGCTGACCCCTTTAAGGCATCCTTCACCAATACCCCCTTCGATGGTTCGGCTTTGTTTGGACCACTGGTGAAGGATACACTTACCAGGTGTGAGCAGGAAGGCAAGACTCTCTCTGCCGTGGGAGTCCGTTTTTCTACTCCCTCTAGACCATACCCTAAAGGTCAAAAGAGTGGAAAAATGTGGTTTCGCAAACCCCAGGGAGTCGTGCCTGACACACGTGGCGAGTTTTCCTCCAGAGGCAGAGGAGAGAACAACAATAGACGCCACCCGAGGTGCAGAGGGGGTACGCAAAATCAGGGTAGCAGGGAATCCTTCTCTGACAAACCCTTTCAGCACCCCTGAGGAACTGCCCGACTGTCCACCTTCGGAGGCAGTCGGGGGAAATTGTCACTGTACCCAGAAGCCTGGCGACTCCTCACACAAGACAAATGGGTACAGTCGATCATATCCGAGGGTTACAAAATCCCCTTTGTCCACACCCCCATACAAACAAACAAGTCCCTTCCAGATGTTCCACCCGGTCTAAGGGAACAAGCAGTTCTAGAAATTTCAAAACTGCTAGAAAAAAAGAGCCATCCAACCAGTCCCACCAGACCAGCAAGGATCCGGGATTTACTCCAAGTTCTTTTTGGTACCAAAAAAGACAGGGGACTGGAGACCCATTTTGGATCTCAGCAGGTTAAACAAATCTGTTCAAAGAACAAAGTTCCGGATGGTCACGCTTCAGTCCATTCTACCCTTTTTGGGTCAGGACAATTGGATGTGCTCTATAGACCTTCAGGATGCGTACTACCACTTCCGGCTCGGAGCCAGTCACTATCAATTCAGAGCCCTGCACTTTGGTCTCACCACAGCCCCCAGGGTGTTCACCAAATGGATAGCAGTGGTTACGGCTCACCTGAGACAGCGAGGATTCCAGGTGTTTCCATATTTAGATGACTGGCTCCTAACTGCTTCCACCAGGCATCAGCTAATCCGAACCAGGGATTATACCATACAAACTTGCTCCGAGCTAGGTATCTCTATAAACTACGAAAAGTCTGCATTGTCACCTTGTCAATCTATAGCCTTTATAGGTGCCATTCTAAATACAAAAGAACTGTCGGCGAAACTTCCATTAGAAAGAGTATTAGACATACGATGACATGTTCAAACATTACTACAGTGCAAAACAATTCAGGCCAGATTTGTACTGAAAACCTTGGGGCTCATGGCAGCAGCAATCACATTACTTCCTCTGGCTCAATTTCACATGAGGATTCTTCAGTGGATGCTTTTTACCCAATGGTCCTTCCAACAGCTTCCAATGTCTCACAACATAATAATCACCCAATCATGCAAAGACAATCTCTCTTGGTGGATGGTCTCCCCTCAACTTTTTCAGGGCAGACCGTTTGTCCTTCCTCCTCCGGTTGCCACGGTGACGACGGATGCCTCCCTGATCGGGTGGGGGGGCATTTTTAGGGCAGGACTGTCCAGGGCACTTGGCAACCCCTAGAGTACAACCTGCACATAAATGTCTTGGAGATGTGAGCGGTACTTTTAGCATTGTGAGCTCTTCAGGACTCTCTACCTACCGGGCCTATTGCAGTTCATACAGACAATATGTCTGTAGTCTGGTACATCAGCAAGCAGGGCGGAACCAGGTCCTATCCCTTATGTCGAAAAGCACTCAGACTCTGGCAGTGGGCGATCTCCTTTCAACGGTTTCTGATAGCAATGCACATCCTCGGAAAATCCAACGTCATAGCGGACAGGCTAAGCAGAGCAATTCTTATGCCTCACGAGTGGTCTCTCAATCAGTCAGTAGCGGAAAAAAATTTCCGCAGATGGGGTTAACCTTGCTGCGACCTTTTTGCAACCCCTCTCAACAGCAAGTGCAGCGACTTCTTCACTCTCTTTCCCCTCCCAGGCCATTCCCCCAGATACGCTCTAGTTCACGATTGGCCCCGGGGTCTTCTCTGTGCATTCCCTCCCTTTCCCTTAATTCCAAAACTGATTCAGAAAGCGACCGCTTTGGGATCCAGGATGATCCTCATTGCTCCTTTCTGGCCTCGACAAATTTGGTTCCCATTCCTGCATCGTCATCTGCTGGAGCAGCCCTGGAATCTGGACCCAGTGCCAGACCTCTCTTGATCCATCAGTCGGGCGAGTTGCACCAGTCCCTTCACTCTCTCAACCTCACAGCTTGGTTGCTCCACTTCCAACCTTAGCCAGGCTTCCACATATTTCTCAGTCAGTGCATGAAATCATACTTTCTTCGCATAAGTCTTCTACCAGGAAGACTTATGCTAGTAAGTGGAAACGTTTTTCCCTCTGGGCAGAGGCCAGGAATATAGACCCCTTTACAGCCCCTGTCCATAACGTGTTGGATTTTTTTGGCGGAACTTTATCGAGCAGGTTCCTCGTCTGCCACCATTAGGGTCCAATTGGCTGCTATTGCTAATTTTCATGTTGGTTTATTAGAGTCCAGTATCATGTCCCACAAACTGTGTAAGGCCTTTCTTAAGGGGACTATTTTACTTAGACCTCCGGTTAAAGATCCCCCTCCTCCATGGGATTTGAACTTGATATTAGCTTCATTGATTCTCCCTCCTTTTGAACCTGTGGCTTCTTGTTCCTTAAAGTTACTCTCCTGGAAGACTCTCTTCTTAGTTGCCATCACCTCAGCCAGAAGATTATCGGAACTTCAAGCCCTTTGTATTCGCTCTCCTTATCTTATTTTTCACAAAGATAGAGTTTCACTCAGGACTGATCCTTCCTTTTTACCCAAAATATCCTCAGAGACAAATCTCAATCAGGCTATTGATCTTCCTGTCTTTTTTCCCAATTATTCAAACAGAGCTGAACAAAAGTTACACTATTTGGATGTTCACAGGCAATTACGCTTTTATTTGGATAGGACCAAGCAGACAAAAAAATCAGATCAACTCTTCCTGTCCTATGCTGAGGGCAAGCAGGGCCTACCAGTTTCTAAGGTAACCTTGTCCAGGTGGTTGGCCTCTATTATTACCTTGATCTACCAACTGAGACATAAGGAACTCCCTACAAAACCAAAAGCTCATTCCACCAGAGCATTGGCTACGTCAGTAGCTTTTCAGGCTAGACTTCCAATGGAATCTATTTGTGCTGCAACCACATGGGCCACTCCTCATACCTTCATTTCACATTACAAGTTGGATATGGCCTCCAGGAGTCGAGCGGAGTCGAGCTGATTTTGGTTCCACTGTGCTCAAGAGTCTGTTTCGATGAGCCACCCAGGGCTAAGGTGTTAGGGACGCTGTCCCATCCAGCAAGAATGAAGGCGAGATAGACAACTTAACATTAAGAAGTTATGTACCTACCATAACGTTCCATGTTAGTTGTTTTCATCTCGCCTTCTTTCTTGCGTCCCACCCTCCATCCCCCTAGCCTGGTCAGGACCGAGAGGAATTTCTTTTTGAGGCCTTCTTCCTATGGTTGACTCCTTTTTGGGTTACGTCCTCCTCTGCTTGTAGCACTGTAGGTAAACCTTGTGGTGGGAATTGGTGTTTGTTCCTTGGTGTTAGCTCTACCTAACGAGATCTGGGTATCTGACGCCTAGAATTGTGGGATAAGGGGAGGCCTCGAGCCGGTAAATAGCTCTCGTGCTTTAGTTAAAGGCCGAGTCAGAGCCAAGGTTCGGCGCCAAACCCATCCAGCAAGAAAGAAGACGAGATGAAGACAACTAACATGGAACGTTATGGTAGGTACATAACTTCTTATTCTTTTTTATGCTGTTTATAGCAAATTTGTGGGAGGTGATATATTTAACTGCCATGTCTTTAAAGTATATCCATGAGATGTTATTGTTATTTACCCAATTTTTAGTTATATAAAATTTAAGTAGGGCACATAATGTAACTAAAATATGTTTACGCATTCCCTTGATTGAACTAGGGGTTATGTGTAGAATCATTGTTTCCCAGGAAAATGTGTTTTTTACATGTCCAATTTTTTCAAATTGCGCTCTTAAGGAACACCAGAGCTTGAAAATATTCTTACAGCTCCAAAAAATGTGGTGGATATCGACATTCTCTCTGGAGCAAAAAGGGCACAGTGATTCTTTTTTATAGCCGAATTTTTTAAGGACAGCAGTGGTGTAGTATGCGTTATTGTTAATCATTATTTATGTGTAGATTAGGTTTTTGAAAGGTGTTAGTTTTAAGGTATTTTTAATAGCTTCTTGTTTTTGTGCTGTTGTGATAATTTGACTAATGTTTTCCCAGTATCTTGAGTAAAGTAATGCAGATTGGTGTTTTATCTCACTTATTAATTTATAAGACTTTGAAATCATTTTCTCTGTAGCAGCTAATGATTTGACTATGTTTTGGGTAGTTTCTATATATTGTGCATCTATTTTTTTATTTGAATATTTCAACTTTATTAATGATATCATTTGTCGAAGAATAGGGTTATAGCTGCCTAGTGTATTTAGTTGTGTTCTTAAGTTTTCAAGTATTCATTCCTTATGCTGTAAAATATGCCATACCATAAAATCTTTAATTAGTGGGAGTGGTTTGAGATCTATCATTTTATTTAGCTTGATATTCGGGTTGATATGTAAGGATTGTAGCAGACTTAGTGAGTTCTGTAGATTGACAGAAGTAAATAGAGATTGGAAAGCCATTATTACATTTTTGATTATTGGGTGTAGTTTGCTAAAAAGTTTATTGTTGGAATTGAGAAAAGGAGTAGCTTTAGGGTTTATATATATATATATATATATATATATATATATATATATATATATATGTGTATATATATATATATGTATGTATATATATATATATATATATATATATATATATATATATATATATATATATATATATATATATATATATATATATATATGTATGTATATATATATATATATATATATGTATATATATATATATATATATATATATATATATATATATATATATATATATATATATATATATATATATATATATATATATATATATATATATATATATATATATATATATATATATATATATATATATATATATATATATATATATATATATATATATATATATATATATATATATATATATATATATATATATATATATATATATATATATATATATATATATATATATATATACTCAAAAAAAATCATCTTTTTAGTTACTACAGTTTGCTTCCGTAGCGTTTGCATCAACACATTTTATAAGCAGTTATTAATCAAAAAAGTGCAGTGAAACAGGAACCAGCCAAGGAAAGATCAAAAGTTTTTAAGATTTTCAATCCAAATGTTGAACATTTTCATCCTCATACACACTTCATTAGAAGGTTTAACTGCACTTTTTGTAGCTAATAATTACTTTTTTGTGCAGTACAATCCTGCATTTTAAGTTACATTTTGTAAGCAGTCTTTAAAATCAATCAGCTCAATAAATTCCCACAATACATATTCCCATTTCCTCTGTCTCCCCCTTTATATCTCCAACATCTACTCCTCATTTCTAGAATGAGCTGCTGAAGTCTGCTTGCTGTGTTAAATATCTGTGCAAACATTTCTAAGCAAATATTCTGAATCATCTGGGCTTTGTCACATACTTAGATGCCCCCATTGTCCCTTCATAAATTGTTTTTATTGGTTCCCTTTTCCCAGTCCTTTCTAAGCTCTTTTGATAGATTCATGTAGCTATGCAAAATCTTTTATGCCCTGCTTATTATCACTTTTTGATGATCGCATCCTTTCTTGGCGGCACTAGAAGCTTCACTAGGGCTAATCTTTCACTTATTTGTCCCCTCAACCACTTTGTCTGTGCTCCACTATCAGTACTGACATATTCATGTATCTTCGCTTGACAACAGCATTTACTGTCCATTTTGTAAGTTGCATTTAATTTCCATTGATGTGTGTAAAGTCATCAGGTTCCCTCTTGGGTGTTCCTAAATTATAGTCACAATCCATTACAGTTCTGCATATTTAGCACTGGCATTCATTTTTTAGTTCACTGCTGCAGTCATCACACTAAGAAGCTCTGCCACAGGGTGATGTTTGTCAAGCTAGACTTTCAGAGCCAAGCATATTTTGCCCCTTTGCAGGCCTATGTCACCTTTACCACGGACATTGTCACTCACTTAGTATAAAGGTTGATATATTGCTTTCTATCTTGGTTCTTTCTTGCCACAAGGCATTTAAGCAGTTCATTGGCTAGGCTACAACTCTGAGTTAAGCATCCTTTGGATAATAAGGCTTTATGATATTACCAGTTGTGGTGGCATACTTAATTGGTTATCTAACATCTGTTATTTATTTTTAAGTTTTGGGTGCAATCATCTCATGTGTCTTTTTCTGAGGTGGAGTTTTTGGGCATGCTATAAAAGAAGGGCATTTGTGTCTGTAGGCAACAAATATTGTTTAAACACCAGCACTACGTGTGTTTACTGCCTAGGCTTGAAGCATGACATAAATGCTTGTGACATTTCCTAGGAACTAAATTGTTGGCGGGACAGATTTGTATCCCAGAGACTCCCCATCTTTGGAATAGACTCCCTCTTCACGTCAAGTAGAGTACCTCTTTACCCCTTTTTAAGTGCAACCTAGATAACTGGATGGGAAACAGAAAATACATCCCTGGGATTCCACCCTTCTTCCTGCTGGACAAGGGCATTGGGTGTTGACTTGTCTAAACATGGGCTAAACTCTTGGCTAGGCTTATAAGTGCCTCAGGGCCAATAGCCTAGTAACTTCCTATGATCCTATGAGAAGCAGAAGTAGGCTAGGGAATCAAATGACTCTGTTGTACCTTTTAAGTCTAAGGACATTGGTAGAGTGGAAGTGCTTGACCAGCATCTAGACATACCGTT
This sequence comes from Protopterus annectens, assembly GCF_019279795.1. Classification (NCBI taxonomy): domain Eukaryota; kingdom Metazoa; phylum Chordata; order Ceratodontiformes; family Protopteridae; genus Protopterus; species Protopterus annectens. The sequence goes on from NC_056728.1 coordinate 48,418,575, forward strand.
TAATAATGAAGTGGCTTCTGATGATGTCCCTCAGAAGGCTGTTATGGCTGCTGTGGGAGGCAAATCTCACCAGACCAAATTACACTTAAATTTCACTGGGGAGAATGAGGAGTCATCCACGAAGAAACGGTGTCTGCAGTTTTCCCCTGCTTATTATGGGGAAGGATGTTCTTGCAGCTATGTGAAGGTCAGAATTGAAGGAATTCCCCTTCAAGTCCCCAAAAGCCTTGAGGCTGCCAGACCTAAGATACCTTATGAGGCTTAGAACTATTTGTACCCCATCCTACATGTCTCTGAAGACTGGTATAAGCTGTCTCAAAGCTTTTTCCAGTTTATACAAAGTCTTTAACCCTAGCCAGAGAATGAATCTATTTCTGGAGTCAGGATCTTTAGGAGGAAGAGAGGGATCTCAATAAAGAGACTTGCTGACCCTGCTTATTCTGTAGTGGATGGAAAGGATCTTGGCTACAGATCCTAAACATCTTGTACATTAGTATTTGACAGGTAACGAAGTCACCATGACCAGAGAACCTGTCATTTGGGGATATTCTGTCATAAGACAGTCTTTCCAGTCATAAACCCAAAAAGCCTCTGCTTCTCTCAAGAGAGCTGCAAAATACCTAGGGTTTTGCCTATGTAAACCAGTTAGTGTTCTTCCAGTCTAGGAAGCTCTTCTGGATGTTTTTGATATGGATAGCTTGGGACCAAATACCTGACCCTGTGCCCCAGACACCTGACCATTTCTATAGAATGCAGGCTCCACAGAAATTCTTCTTTAAGAATCCTTATAGCAGACCCAACTACAGTGTCCCTGAAGTCTGTTAAAGGAGGTAGACTGGCTCCAGTTCATAACACACTTCTTAATAATAAGGAAAGTAGTTTAATTGATAGATACAGCCTAAAAGTGTACACCTCTGCAGCTCAGGTTTTTAGGGTCATTCATTGATAGACCAACCCATATATTCAAATTCCAAAAGCATCTTTATGGTGAGAAGGCTGTTTTAGTCTGCAAAGTCCAGACTGCCCTGCAGTTTAGAAAACATGCTGTTAAATGTGGATATGATGCTGTGGATGCATCAGTCAGGGCTGCAGTTATAGGATCATTCCTCAGAAGGCACCCTTGGCTGAGGACTTCTGTATCTGATTGAAGATGTAAAGTGCAAGTACTCTGCTCCTCTGAATTGAGAGCTACTGTTTGAACCCCAGGCTTATAATATGTTTAAAAAATGAAAGACAGGGAAGATCATGACATTTGTCAAGCACATGTTCCATACTTCTGTACCCAGGTATAATAGGAATTATCTTTCTACTGGAGGCAAGGCAAAGGAAAGCAGCCAAAAGTTGAAGAAGGCCTTTTCAGAAAGAAAAGTGGTGATAATAGAACATATGAGGTTTGAGGCCAGTAATGCTCTTCTGCCCCTAATGAGCCACTGTGACCATCAGAAGCCTCTCCTCCCTCTTCCCAACCCAAAACCCCACCTCCTTCCGTATTCTAGTCTTTTTTTTTTACCCTGCTCCATGACAGGAAGCAAGCTGGCATCTTGTAACAGTGTCTAACAGTAACTTCATACTAGTAGGTACTAAAGAAATTTCCAGATGCTACAAACTGCAGTTCTTTTCAGATCCTCAGAAATGGAATTTCCAATCTGCCATGTGATCAGGTGCATCTCATAAAGCCCATATTAGAAGAGAAGTTATCTCAAGGCACTCTATAACATTGTACCAACCAGACAAGAGGAGAAATGCTTTTGTTCTAGGCTATTCCAAGTTTCCAGACCCACTCTATACCTTTCAAGGCTAAGTAAATCCTTGAAAGTATGAAAATTCAAAATGCTGATGCTCCAGACTCTGCTTCCCATGTTAATCCCAGGCATTTTTGATTACACTGCATCTAAAAGATGCCTATCTGTATAGTCCAGTCCTTAAGGGTTATAGCCTATAGGCCAGTTTTGAGGTTTGTGGCACTGAGAATCACATTTCCAGTTTTTCTCCTTATCTATGGTTTGTTGTTTGTTGATATGCCAAGAGTATTCATGAAATGGCAGGCCCTAGTAATAGCACATTGCAGAACCAGTGATATCTACATTTATCCTTAAATGGAGAACTGCCTAATACAGGCACGGTCTATGGAGATGAAGATAGATTTCTTTGGATTACACCTTGCAATGCCTGATTGGCCTGGGTTTCACACTTAACCTGCAGAAGTCACATATGAGCCCCAGCTACAGTGTCGTCTTTTTTTTGGGGATCTCCTGAACACAGTATGCAAGGCCTCCTTATCAGTTCAATAAGTAAAGACCCTTATGTCCCTCTTTAAAATCATGACGCCCCAGTGGAATGCAAGGCAGGTCCTCAGCATGTTGGATCAGTTTGCCTCAATCATTTGTATGGAACCCCGTTGCCAAGCTCCACATGAGAAGCTTGATTGGTACCTGAGGAATCTATGGGAACAGCAAAACCAGCCCTTAGAGACAATACTTCCTACTTTACCCTGCATCATGGAAGAGTTGCTATGACGTAGAGAGAAAATCGAAATCAATGAAGGTGTGCCCTTCAGGCAGATCACTTCAAACCATACCCTTGCCACTGATTTCTTACATTGAGCGGGGACTTCCCATGACGTAGGGTATTGGGAGTGCAAGGAAGCTGAAAGACAAAGGAGAGCAATCTCCAAGTAAATTTGAATTAAATGCTTACAGTTCAACGTGCACGTAATGCGTTCAGTACAGTTTGGAGAACAGAAACATTAAAGTTGATTACAGGTAACACTGTAGTTATGTGGTGCATCTAAAATAAGGGATGCTCACTCTTACCAGCTTTGCAGGCTGGTAGTGCAGACTTGGGGTTGCCTCAGGAATTCAGTCTTTTGCTGACAGCTACCTATGTCCCTTCAGAGGACAATTTGCAAACCATTTGAGCAGGACTTTAACAGACCCACACAAATGGATGCTCCACAAGTAGGACTTTACTGCTGCTGGTGAATGGATAGAATGTGCCATATGTAGTCTTTTGTTTCCCTGAACAACAACCAGCTGAAGAGATTCTGCAACTCTCAGAAAAGCTTGTTACATGAATGCCTTCTACCTCAATTGGAGAGACCTTGTTTTTATGCATCCCCAATTCCCTTGGTCCAGTGCATAGTCCAGAAAGTATGAGAATACAGAAATAGTACTGATTGTCTCCCTTTGGTCAAGGAAGTATTTGTTCTCCCACCTGATTTGATTGGCCAGGAAAATAGGGATAACCCTATCCTGCTGTGTCATCAAGTGGACCTTTTGACACAGTGTGAAGGGTCTGTCATACACCCTGCCCTGTCCACCCTGAACCTATCATATAACTCTTAAGTCTTTTGGACACATACGTTCTAGAGATAGGCTTAACATTATGAGGCGGGCTAGGATATCAAGTACTAGACAAAACTACCCAAGTGGAAAAGATGTTTTATCTGGTTCTATAGGAGGTATCTCCTCAATGAGTGGGTTGTGCCACACGTAGTACAATATCTACATGAGCACCTCCGTACTTGTTTAGCATATTCTTCCATTACAGTACATATCTCTGCCGGCTTGTCCTTGGATTCTTCCCTTGACATCCAGATCACTGGTCAAGAAAAGGCTTATTACATGTAAAGCAACCCCGGAGGACTTTTGATCCAGCTTCATGCTGGGACAAATAAATTTAGCTCCCTTTGTACTGGCAGTATTGGCAGATCACAAATTTCCATTCCTGGGAAACTTTTTTTTAGTTGCAGTTTACTTCAGCTAGGTTGGTGTCAGAATTGCTGGCCCTCATCTTTTTAAGACCCTTACTCTCTCTCTCCCATAAAGACAGTGTCATCATGCAAGCTACCTGCTGCTTTATGCCTAAAGTAATTATGGAAGTTGCAGTTAGTCGGACTGTTTAGTAACTCAGTTCCTTCCTTCTCCATAGAATAAGAAGGGAAGAGAATTTTACAATTAAGATTCACTTAACAAAATTCTTCAGGAAATCTGAGCAACTTTTTGTCTCTCTTGCTAAAAAGAATAAAGGACTGCCTGTATACAAACAGATAATTTGTAAGTGAGTTTCAGAATCTTTTGTTCAAGACTTTGAAAGATGTGAAAGTCCCAAGGTGACCAACAGTCCCAGTTTTTCCAGGACAGTCCAGGTTTGGAAGTTTCTGTCCTGGAATCCTGAACATTGTCTTTAGGACTGCTCAGTCTGAATGGTGACCTGGCTTTTTGGGGCAGCCAGTCCCACTGCTTTCCCATCCAGAGCAGCTGTGGGGGCTTCGCGATTTTTTGGAGATGTCATTGGGTATGTGGTAAGGTCGGATGCCTTCACCCTGGCAGGAGCCTTCCATGCTCTGCCACCATCTGTCAGTCACTCCCTCCAGGACTTCTGTCATGGGGTGCTCTGCCTGACCCCAATCACTCAGGCAGGAGCTGTCCAGACCCCACACCAATCTGCCCCCTTATTGATTTCTGTCAGGCTGACCCCTACAGGCCCCCCCCCTTCGACCTGGCCAGGAGACCTTCCCCAGCCGCAGCCCCCTATATCAGGGGACTCTGCCACCTCCATGTCTCCTGCAGGCTGCCAAATCATGCCAAATCATTCATGCCCTCGGACCTTCTCAGGGGAGCTTCCCACCGATCCCGTCCACCCCTCCGGAACTCCTCCCAGCCGCTGAGGGGCAGATCCACTCTCATGAAGGCATCAGACTCCCCCTGATTTCCCATCCAGAGCAGCTCTGGGGACTTTGAGGTCTTTCAAAGATGCTGTTGGTTATGGTTTGAAGTTGGATGCCTTCGCCCCGGCAGGAGCTCCCCAGACCACTCCACCATCTGCCCTGGTGCTTCCGCGAGGACTTCCATCATAGGGAGCTCTGCCTGATACAAGCAGGAGCTCACCAGGCCCTGCTGCTGTCTGTCAGTCGCTCCCTTAAGGACTTCCATTGTGAAGCGCTCTGCGTGACCCCCCCCCCCACCCAGGCAGGAGCTCGTCCAATACTGCCACTATCTGCTTCTCTACCCCTTCCAGACTTCCTTCCCAGATGGGGCATGGTCCATACCCCCTCACCCAGGTGGGAGCTGTCCTGCCTCTGTCACTTTCCACCTCTCTCTCTCTCTCCCTTCCACACTTTCATCGGGACAGACCCCCTCCAGGATTAAACTTCTACCCAGGAGAGAGAACTCTTTTCCAGGGTTACATATCTCCTGACTGCTGTCAAATTATGCAGTGTCACACATACACTTGGAGCCTCTCAGGGGATCTTCCCAGCCTCATGTAACTCTGCCAGGCCGCAAAGCCTCAGACAGTCCCTCATCCCGACTTCTGTGACACTAGTTCTCCCCTTTGCCTTGCACCTAGGGCTTTCAAAATCACAGGGGAGATAGCCCTGGTTCCTCCCATCTCTGCACAGTTTGCAGCACACCTCAGTCTCTTTCCCCCACAATGCCAGGCGCCGTTGAAAGAGCATCACTTCAAGCCTCCTGGTATGTGGCCTCTTGCCTCCTGGGTGGTGCCGTTCGCAGAGTGGCATCCCCACAGTGCCGGGTGAGCGATGGGAGGCCAACCTGCCAGCCCTGGTGCGAGATGAAATGGCAGCCCTATCTCCACTCCCATGGGGGCCGGGAGAGTGGGATTGCAGACCTGGCTTCTCAGGGTGGCCCTCAAGTGTCCCAGTTTAGTTCCTGTAACAAAATGGTCACCTTCCTTGGAAGGACCTAAACTGTGAGATGCAAGCTTTCCATTAAAAGGGAAGAAAAACACTTATATTTGAAGTATGCTTAAATATTTTAACTTATACTTTTGGTGACCTGTATAGTGATACATTTTTGTATTTCTTTGGTTATTGTCCATGTTTTTGCCAAAAAGTTATCTGCTCACATTTTTTAGTTTGTTCTGGGGCCTTAGTCTTGTAGCTTCATTTGCAGTTTTGGAAGACTGTGTATTACTGCAAGATTTTAGCAATGTTTGTACATTACACTGCACCTCTATTTCCTAAAGTAGAATTGCATGTAAAACATAGCGTTTTGTGTTTTGATTCCCACCTGGGGCCTCAGTCTTGAACTTTAATTATCAGTTGTGGCAGGACTGTGATCCTACTGTCAGATTTGAGTCTTGTTATAGTCGTTTATTACAGTGTTCCTGGCAAATTTCTGCATAGTCTGGTGCCTTAGTCTGTGGTGGGCTTGCAGGAGTGTCAGTATTGCAAATTCTGCTTCTGTTTTTCTCCTCCCTTCTTTGAGTCTGCCCTGGCCACTACTGCGAGAATAAGCTAAAAGGTTCTGAAATCCTAACCATAGGACTAGAGCTCCAGTCTGAATTTTCTCAACCCTCATATCCTTCTCTTGTTCCGGTTTTAAAAAGCTGTCTCTCTGCTTCTGCCCCTTATGGTAATTTGACTTCCAAAGTCCCTCCCACCCCTCTTTCATTGCTGCTGTCTGCTGTGTAAAACATTTAAGGACTTTCCCACCCATTGTTTTCCAGATATCCATACTACTAAGTACCCAGCCAGCAAACCAGTATTGCACTGGTGTAAACCTCTCTTATTAAAGATGGCCTCTATTTAATTTTCATAGAAGTGCCGTCTGCCCTCGTGTCACTCTGAGGGGGGTCCTGTGTTAATCCTCCTCCATCTTTGGCGAAAAAGAGACTTAAATTATTGTTTTGTACTTAAGTTAACTGTTTAGAGTGCTGCTGCTTTATTTGTTGGTTTTTGCTTTTAAATCATTCTAAATGTCCCTAATACTTGAAATTGCATAGTCAGGGTAGTTTAAGTTGTTTTGTTGTAACGTTATACTTGCAAGCAATATTTTTGGTGTTTTACATTGAGAGGTTAGCAGTCCCCTGTATAGATACAAACACCTAGAAAGTACATTTCATCTATAAAACTACCCTTAGAACCGAAACATGTAGACAAGCATAAAGCAGCTAGTTTGCACATTAAACACCACCAGTATCAAATCTTGGCACAGCCTAACCTAGTCAAGTGCCAAACATGAGCCCACCCATGGAGAGACCTCTATATAACCCAGTCCACATCCTACAATAGCCCACCTACAGTGGATATAAAAAGTGTACACATCCCTGTTAAAAAGAGACCACAAAAAACATTTCAAAACTTTTCCCAACTTTAATGTGACCTATATAACCTGTACAGTTCAAGCGAAAAACAAACAAATCTGTTAGGGGAAAAGTATAAAAAAAACGTACAATAAGCTGGTTGCATAAGTGTGCACACCCTTAAACTAATACTTCATTGAAGCACCTTTTGCTTTAATTACAGCATTTGGTCTTCTTGGGTACACACCTGCCATCAATTAAAGAGACTCTGATTAATCCCAAATAAAGTTCATCTGTCCTAGTAGGATTTTCCTGACATTTACTCAGTTGCCTGCTACAGCAAAAGCCATGGTTCACAGAGAGCTTACAAAACATCAACGGGATCTCATTGTTGAAAGGTGTCAGTCAGGAGAAGGGTACAAAAGAATTTCCACAGCATTGGATATACCATGGAACACAGTGAAGACGGTCATCAAAAAGTGGAGAAAATATGGGACAACCATGATGTTGCAAAGAACTGGACATCATCATCAACCCCCTTTTTCCCATTTTTCCTACATGGGATCAGGGTATCGTGTTAACTGTTGCTAACTCTCTCGATTCAGTGCCATATTCCTGCCTTTTTCAACACTCATGCCTGACTGTCACAGATCTTCTTTCACACAATCTATCCTCCTCTTTGCTGGACGTCCTCGTTTCCTCTTCCCTTCTTCCTGTCTGTCCCAAATCTTCCTTACCAGATTGTCTTCTGACTTTCTACACATCTTCCCAAACCACCGTAATCTGTTCTGTTTGATCTTTTCTGCAATTGGAGCCACTTTGGCTTCTGCTGTTATGTCCTCATTTCTTCGTCTGTCCCACCATCTGCATTCTACCACCATTCTCAGGCACTTAATTTCCATCACCTCTAGCTTCTTCAACTGTTCTCTCTTTACTGCCCAGGTTTCTGTACCATACAGTAGTACTGGTCGCACCACTGTCTTGTACACCTTACTTTTCAGCTTCTTTGGCAGTCTTCTGTCATGGACTACACCTGATACTCTATGCCAGTGTGGCTGCAGCTCCTCTGATTCTAGCTTTGACGTCTTCATTCAGGCTACCCTTCTCCTCAACCACCCGTCCCAGATGCCTGACGCTGTTTAACTGTTCCACTATCTTCCCTTTTAGCTCTATTCTCAGCTTCTGATTACCCCAGTTTGCTGCCATTACCACCATCTTATCTATGCTTAGTTTTATCCCATATGCCTTCAGATTTTCATTCCATTCTCCTATCCTTTGCTGAAGTTCTAGCTCAGAGTCTGCCTGTAATGCCACATCGTCTGCATACAGCAGCTTTGTTGATCTGACCCCCCCAACCTGTTTGCTAATGTAGTCCATCACCAGTATGAACAGCAGTGGGCTCAGAGCTGAACCCTGGTGTACACCTACTTCCACTGGGAACCCCTCTGTGAGGCAGAACACTGTTCGTACTTGAGTCACTGGGTCCTTGTATTTAGCCTGCACTAATTCTACCAATGTTTCTGGGACTTCAAACCACCGCAGTACTGCCCAGATCAGCTTTGTTAGGACCATGTCATATGCTTTCTCCAAGTCTAGGAATGCCCAGTTGGACTCTCACCTCTCTATTTTCTTCTGAAGTATCTGTCTCAATGCAAACATCAAGTCAATTGTGCTGCATCCTGATCTGAATCCAAACTGCTCATCTCCCATCTTACATTCTTATGCTCTGCATATCTATTTTTCAGTCACCCTCTCCAGAACTTTCATGCAATGTGGTAGGAGTTTGATGCCTCTGTACTGCCCACAGTTTTGGATGTCCCCTTTGTTCTTGTACAATGGCATGAGTATACTTATTCTCGAGTCATCTGGGAAATGCCTTTTTCTCCACACTGCTATTAGTACCCTCGAGCCATTTATCCCCTATCTCACCCAGCATCTTTATCATATCTGTTGTGACCTCATCTGAGCCTGCTGCTTTCCCTGACTTCATCTTCCTTAGTTCTGTTCCAACTTCTTCTAGCGTGGGCTCCTCTTCTTCTCTCGTCGTAGGCTGTTTCTGGGGTAGTACAGCTGCTGTGGGGTTTTCTTCATTCAGAAGCTGCTGGAAATACTCCTTCCATCTGCCTTTGATGTCCTGTGGACTGGTGAGCAGGTTGTTGCTGGCATCCCTTATGAAGGATGTCTGACTATCTTCTTTATCTTTCTGTCTTTGCCTTACAACCTGATATAGTTTCTTTCTCCCCTTACCGAGTCACTTTCCAGAAGTTGGTAGAATGCCTCCGATGCCCTATTCTTTGCTATTGCAACTGCTTTCTTAACTTCATTGTTAGCCAACCAGTAGTCCTTCCTAACCTGGTCATTATTTTCCATCTCCCCCTTCTTCCTGCACTCCTTCTTTCTTTTGATGATTCATGGACCAGCTTTCCCTTATGTACCTTATTTCCATGCCTGGCTTGACCACATATCTTTTATGTAGTCCTAACACATGTTGTTTTTAGGTGCTGCCACTGTTCTTCAACTCCACCTGTTTCCTCCTCTTCTTGGGGTCCTAGAGCCCTGAGTAATTCATTGAACTACTGTACTTTCTCTCTAGTCAGCTTCCAGGTCTTCAGTCTGGTCTCTGTTGACCTTAGAGTCTTTTCTGACCACTGCTTGCAGCTGATTGTGGCAACTAATGGTTTATGCTGTGGGCCGACTGTTTCACTGGGAATTACTTTGCAGTCATGGATTCTACCCCAGTGCCTTTTCCTTAGTAGGAGGAAGTCTACCTGAGTTGCATGTTGGCTACTCTTGTATGTGAACTGTCCCTCCAAAATTGATGAAAAGACAAGATGAAAACTGGTCAGGGAGGCTGCCAAGAGACCTACAGCAACACTAAAAGAGCTGCAGGAATTTGGCAAGTACTGGTTGTGTACTACATGTAAGAATAATCTCCTGTATTCTGTATATGTCTGGCCTATGGGGTAGGATTTCAAGACGGAAGCCTTTTCTTACACACAAAAACATTCAGGCCCGGCTAAAATTTGCAAATGAATACATCAAGTCTCCCAAAAGCATATGGGAAAATGTGTTATGGTTTGATGAGACCAATGTTGAACTTTTTGGCCACAATTCCAAAAGGTATGTTTGGTGCAAAAACAACACTTCACATCACCAAAAGAACACCATCCCCGCAGTGAAGCATGGTGATAGCAGTATCATGCTTTGGGGTTGCTTTTCTTCAGCTGGAACTGGGGCTTTATTCAAGGTAGAGGTAATTATGAACAGTTCCAAATACCACTCACTTTTGGCCCAAAACCTTGGCGTCTGCTAGAAAGCTGAAGATGAAGAAGAATTTCATCTTTCAACACGACAATGACCCCAAGCATGCATCGAAATCAACAAAAGAATGGCTTCACCAGAAGAAAAATTAAAGTTTTGGAATGGCCCAGCCAGAGCCCAGACCTAAATCCTATGGAGTTACATTAAGAACCTAGAGTCTATGCTCTCTCCGTCACAAGCCAGTATATCTGGCACTGAGAAGGTTGTCAACACAACCACTACATCTCAAACACCACCCACAACTACACAACACACACCCACATATGCAGAGGTTCTCAACAAAAACAAACCCAAAAAAGGAGACCTCAGAGACAAAAACACATGCAAATTCCAAAACTCTCCATACCACCTACTGTGCATAGTCCACATACCTTTGTCTCACAACCACTAAGGCCTAACCATAAACCCAACATATTATTCATAGGAGACTCCATTGTGAGACACACAGATGTGCCTCTCACCAGGCTGAATAAGTAGAAAGTCATTGTTAGTTGTTTGTCAGGTGCCAGAATCTGCCATATCACCAGAATCTGCCTATCACACACGCACTCAAGTCTCTCGACAACAGGTACTGTTATGACTCTGTCATAGTCAATGTTGGCGTGAGTGACTTGAGACATACCTCCCTGGACTATATGAAGAGAGGTATGATTGAGCTCGTTGAATATGTGCCCCAGGCAGGTTTGTCCTTACATTTAAGCAGCATTCTACCGTCACCCAAAATGATTCCTCAGTACAAATAGAAAATGATTGGCTTTAATAATTGGCATTCCAGGGGGATCCCAGTGCCTGACATCTTGGAAAGATATGATCGATAGACCATGATGCTTTGCTAGAGATGACCTGCATCTGTCTCACTTGGGCTTCAGGCTCCTGACAAAAGCCCTTGCCTCCCCTGTAGTGCCTTTTTTTAGGAAAAGTGATGTGGTCAATACTACTAACATAAAAATTTCAACAAAACGCAAATTAAAGGTCATGATGCTAAATGCTAGAAGTCTAAGCTTTGAAACTGCACTCATTGCAAGCATTCTTAACCCTGGAAGATGCTGACATTTGTGCAGTCACAGAAATCTGGTTCAGTGCTGCGGAGTGCACACCAGCCTTACCTAGTTACTCATCCTATCATACATTCAGACCCCAAACTGTGGGTAGCAAAGCCAAAGGAGGTGGAGTTTAAATATATATTAAATACACACACCTCCAGGCTGGTCAAACAATATGACACACAGGAGACACTCCAGGTGCAGTTAACCATTGACAAGACCCCTATTCAAATCATAGCTAGCTACAGGCCCCCAAATTTGACTCAAGATGCCCACTCCACCTATCTGGACCTCTTCGAATCTATCAAAATTCAACCCTTTACCCTGATCCTGGCAACTTCAACTACCCAACCATAGGCTGGAAAAACTATTCATGCTAGAACACAGATGCCCAGAGATTCCTCAATTTTATCAATGCAAATGCCTTGAAACAGCTAGTCATTACCCCCACAAAAGGTGATAATGTCTCAGACTTGGTATTAGCCAGCATGAGTAACCAAAGCAGCACCCCTACAAGTATCATCCTCCCTGGTAAGATCCAACCATAAAGCGGTCACTTTTGAAGTCACCATCTTCTATGACCACCCCCCCAGCTAGGGTCAAATAAAAAAAACTTCTCCAAAGCTGATTACAGCCTCCTGAGGGGTGGTATAAACAGCTTCACAGCCCCTTCCCCTCTGTAGAAACTGGCACCAATGTCCAAATCTCCACCAAAGTACTATATGAGCATTTATGTAGATGTATGGAATCAGGAATGCCTGACGGGACAAAAATCATCCTCTGCAAGGAAGAGTAAATCTGTCTGGTGGATATCTGCAATAAATAAACTGTATAACAAAAGTAAAAAAATTTCTGTCCAGGACCAAGAAGGAGCAGGTGCCCAATTGGAAATAATCTCGCCTTAACCTGAACAAGCAAATGAGTGCACTAGTGAAATCCTCTAAACCCAACTTCTTGTCCGAATTGGTCACATCTGCTAGAGACAATCATAAGCCCTTCTTCATATTTGTCCGCAGTCTCAAAGGAAGCACCCAGATCTGTTCAGAATTGGTGGTCAAGGACATCACATACACAAATGCTGTCGATAAAGCCAACCTACTTCCTGACAGATTTAGTGAAAACTTCACCCCTTTGTCCCCCCCATCAGTAAATAAGGACATTCCCAAGTACCTGCCCCCTCCCCTTTCTCTAGGGAATAGACCATCACTGCCCTCTCAAAGGGAGAAAATGCAGCCTCCGTGTGACCCGATTGCATCCCTGGCTGCATCCTACAAGAACTCAGGCATGAACTTACAGCACCATTAGGCATCCTATTTAACCAAAGCCTGACTACCAGCTTTGTCCCAGCTGAGTGGAGGACAGCCACTGTCATTCCTTTACACAAAGGTAGAGCATCCACCGATCCGGGAAATTATAGACCCGTCAGCCTAACTAGCCTGATCTGCAAGGCCGTGGAATGGATTGTCATGGACCTCATTAACAGGGACATTGGCAAGCTCCAAACACTTGACTCCACACAGTTTGGCTTTGCCAAGGATAGGTCATGTTAAATCTGGTTGGCTTCTTTGAGAAGTTGTCAAAGGCATGGACGAGGGGAAGAAGGTGCACAATGCCTACCTTGACCTGGCCAAAGCCTTCAATGCTATTCCCCACTCAGGCATAATAGATGAACTCTCTCAACTAGGTATCAATCCATGTGTTAGCAGATGGGTAGCAAACTGGAAAGAACTAAAAGAACCTACCTAATCAAAATAGGGGAAGCCACCTCAAGCAGTAGACCTGTAACAAGCGGCATACGCCAGAGATCGGTCTTGGGGAGTCTGTTATTTAGAATATACTTCTCTGAGGTGCAGGCCAAAATCAGTGGACTACAGTTGACCAAGTTTGCAGATGACTGCAAGCTGGGCATGGTCATCAATTCCCCAAGTGATGTTGAAGTCTTCCAAGAGATCTCACTCAAACAAATGACTGGTGCCAGAAACATGGCCTCAAGCTGAATGCCAAAAAATGCATCATCATCCCCTTTGGGGAGAGTGACATCCCCACATATTATCACATTAATAACAACATCCTAAGCACGCAATCAGTCGTGAGGAATTTGGGCACCCAGGTTGATAGCAGCCTAACTTTTGACCACCATGTTGCTTCTGTTGTACAGAAAGCTTTCTAAATGACCCACCTCATAAGTAAGGGTATCTCATCTAGGGACAAGGAGGTCATAATATCCCTGTATTCTTCCCTTGTAAGGCCAGCTATTGAGTACAACGCCCCCTTTGGTATGTACCTTGCAAAGCACATGCAGCAGCTGGAGAGACCACAGAGGTTCCTCACCAGGAGAATCCAGGGCCTCAAGCATCTCCCCTACACAGATCTGCTAAAATCTCTGTCCCTCTATTCAGTTTCATACAGACTTCCCAGAGGTGACCTCTATCTGGCATATAAAGCAATCTCAGACCCCGCCTTGATGGGACTGCTGCATATCCACAGGTCAAGCTTCACTCGATTAACCCACATGTGTGACTTCAACCTGGTCTGTGACATCAGTAGGACTTGTTGGCGGGACATATTTGTGTCCCTGAGACTCCCTCTCCATGTCGAGCAGAGTACCTCATTATCCCTTTTTAAGCAGAACCTGGATAACTGGATGGGAAGCAGAAAGTACACATGTGAGATTCCACCTGTGTCCCTGCTGGACAGGGGCTTTGGGTGTAAACTTGTCTAAACATGAGCTAATCTCTTGGCTAGGCTTATAAGGGCCTCAGGGCCAATAGCCTAGTAACTTCCTATGATCCTATAAGCATAAATCTAGGTTGGATAAACAGGGTGATGCCTGAAATGTATCTTCACGCAAAGCACCATAGAGAAAGTCCCATACCATATCTTAGCAAGCTATAGGTAACCCTGATGTCCCTAGAATTCCATAGCTTGTACCTAGACCTACTGGAGACTCTCACAATTAAACCAAATACATTATTCATGGGGGACTTTAACTACCTCTCTATAGACTGGGACATACAGGCTGCCTCATACTTGCAGGCACAGATTCCTGGACTTTATTAATACGGATATTCCTGACCAGATCGTGTGCACACCCACCAGATGTTTAAGCATATTATGCCTAGTACTTGCCAGTTTGATGGTAGAATGCTGTATCACCCCCCCCCCCCCCATGATACACCCTCACTGGTGAAGTCAGACTGCAAAGTCATCTCCTTCAAAATAAAAATAAGTGTGGTAACCCCAGCAAACCCTGTAACTTTTAGGAACTATTCCAAAGCAAACTATATCCAGTTAAGTGATAGTTTGTCAAAATTCAGTGCTCCTCCCAACCCCAAGCTCACAGCAACACATGCAGGATTGTTCACAGAGACCCTATACAGCCATGTCAGTGGCTGTATAGATGATGCTGTACCTAATAGAAGTAAGCCATAAACTCTAAAAACAAGCCACACTGGCAGAATCTGAACCTTAGGGTATATAACAAAAGGAATCTGAACCTTAGGGTATATAACGAAAGGAAAAAAGTCATGGCTAAAATCAGGAAGAGTAACTCCCATAATAAGAGCTCTCTAGTTAAATTAATCAGGAAACTAAGATGACTAATCAAGTTCAGCAAGGCCGGTTATGAGGTAAAGATAGCATCACAGGCTAAATACAACCACAAAGCCTTTGTGCAAATCCTGAAAGGCAGCACAAATCACTGTGTTGAACTGGTGGTCAGTGGTGCCACCTTCACTGAGCACAGCGAACTTGCTGGCTGACAAATTCAGCTCAAACTTCAACCCCCACTCCCCCTGCCTCCCCCATGAAATACCTAAGCAACCCCACCTCTCAGCTATTAACAGGGAAGCAGGTCCTTTAGCTGTGCTTCCTAAGGCCAAAAACACAGCCTGAATAGGCCCCAATAGTATCCCAGGGTGCCTCCTAAATAACTTGAAACATGACCTTTTAGGACCACTTGAATCACTATTCAACTATAGGCTGAAAACAGGCTTTATACCACATAAATGTAGGACTGCAATGGTTATCTGACTTCACAAGGGTGAACCATCAACCAACTCCAGAAACTACAGACTTGTTAGTCTGACTAGTCTAATATGCAAAGCCATCAAATTAATTATCATGGAAATGATCAAAACGACATAGGCAAACTTCAGACACTGAACCCAACCCAGTTTGCCTTTGTCAAAGGGAGGTCGTACCTACTAAACCTGTTGATCTTCTTTGAGGATGTCACCAAGTCAATGGGTGAGAGTAAAATGGTGCATCCTACCTACTTGGATCTGGCTAAGGTGTTTGATACAATACCCCACTCTGGTATAGTTGACCAAATCACAGAACTGAGCATAAACCCCTACATAGGTTCATAGGTTCATAGGTTTATACTAGGCTATCTGCCCGAGGGCATTTACAAGCCTAGCCCATAGTTTTGTGGCTTACGCCACCCCTTTAGTATGGGGAACTATACCCATTATTTTGCTGTGCCTCTGTCGAGCAGTGACACTGAGGTAATCCCTGGGGTATATCTGCGATCTCCCATCCATTGGTCAAGATTTCTCTTGAACAAGGCCAGCGAGGTGCTCTGCCTCACATATACCGGGATTTTGTTCCACAGCATAGGGAGTCTTTGGGTGATGAATCTATCCCTCCAGCACATCCTATTAATAGCTGTGTCGAGGTTTAAGTCTCCCACCCTTGTGGCTCTGATGGATCTAGATTTTTTGAGGTGAAGCATATTCATCAAATCTGGGTTTGACATGGCCTTGTATGTCAGGCACAGGTCACCTCTGAGCAAGCGGTGCGACTGAATAGAGCTGAAGTTCTTTCAGTCGGGCAGCATAGGACAGATTTTTGAGACCCTTTATCCTTTTGGTGAGGAACTTTTGTGGCCTCTCCAGCTGCTGCAAATGTCGGGTCAGATACATTCCGAATGGGGCATTGTACTCAATCATTGGTCTGATGAGTGATGAGTATAGGCAAACTATGACCTCCCTTGATCTAGATGTGAATCCCTTCATGATAAGGTGGGCAATGTAGAAGGTCTTCCTAACTACTTTAGCTACATGGGTGTCGAATGACAGGCTACTGTCAACCTGGGTCCCCAGGTCCCTAATAACAACTTCTGTGCTCAGTGGATTGCCACCTATATGGTAGCTAGGGGTAACCTTGTTTTTTCCGAAGGGTATGACTATGCATTTTTTGGCATTTAACTTTAGGCCATGGCTCTGGCACCAGTTATCCGTTTCTGTGAGACCCTTCTGAAGGATATCTGTGTCAGATGTGTTTTCGACTACGGCGCCCAGTTTGCAGTCATCTGCAGACTTTGTCAGCCATAACCCTCCTGTGTTTGCTTGTACTTCGGAAAAGTAGATGCCAAACAAGAGTGGGCCCAGGACTGAGCCCTGTGGGACACCACTTGTGACAGGCTTTGAGTCTGACATGGCGCCAGCAACTCTGACCCTGTGGGTTCTGTCACTCAGCCAGTTTGCAACCCATCTTGTGATGTATGGGTTAACATTTAAGCTGATGAGTTTTTCAATGATACCCGAGTGGGGTATTGTATCGAAGGCTTTCGCCAGATCGAGGTAGGCTGTATGGACTGCCTTTCCCTCATCAATGGCTTTGGTGACTGTTTCGAAAAAGTCAACCAAGTTTAAAAGGCATGATCTGCCTTTGACAAAGCCAAACTGGGTTGGATCCAAAGTCTGCAAATTCCCTATGTCTTTATTTATGAGATCCATTATGATCCTCTCCATGGCTTTGCAGATAAGGCTTGTCAAGCTAATGGGCCGGTAATTTCCAGGGTCGGTGGAGGCCCCGCCTTTATGAAGTGGGACTACTGTCGCAGTGCGCCACTCCCTGGGTACGTATCCAGAGGTGAGACTATGATTAAACAGCTGTCCTAGCTGTGGGTTTAATTCCTCGTTGAGTTCGTGGAGCACGCAGCTGGGGACATCATCAGGTCCCATGGATGCTGTGTTTTTTGCTTTGGAGAGAGCAGTTCTCACTTGGGCGTTAGAGATGTTTGGGGGGTTGCAATCATTTGGTATAGATATCTCTCCTTTTGGGGGGGAGGGGGGGAGAAGTTTGCACTGAACCTGTCAGCCAGTATGTTGGCAATGTCTGTAGGATCAGTAATCTTCACATCATTTTGAACTAGTTCTGAGCATATCTGGGAGTTTCCTCCCAGGTTTCTAACATAGCTAAAGAAGGCCTTATGATTGTCTTTTGAGTCTTTAGCTATTTTTCTCTCAAAGTTTGCTTTGGATGATTTTATGAGAGCTCTTAGTTTTTTACTTGTAGTGATCAAAGGTGTCTTACCTTTTAAGGATTTTGCTCTATCTTGTAGTAGCTTCCTCCTTTTGTTGTAGAGTTTGTTTATGGCTGGGGTCCACCAGACTGGACGCTTGCCTTTGGTACAAAGAGTCTTTGTTTTGCTTGAGATTGCCTTATCCATGCAGTCCTGTAGGTGCTGATAGAAGGCATTTGTAAGTGATTCAGCGGCTTGGGTACTGTTTTCCGCCGGCTCGGGGGCCTTAAAGGAGACCACACTAGTCTTTAGAAGTGTGAAGTCGGCTTTCGAGAAGTTCTTTACTGTGGTCTTTTTTATTTCAGGTGGGGGTGGGATGAGGACCTCCAGCGAGATTAGTTTGTGATCTGATCTCACCAGTGAGGGGTATACTTCCGGAGTTGAACATTGTGCTCCCATGTTCGTGATGATGAGATCAAGTATGTTTTCTCCTCTTGTGGGGATGGTGACTAGTTATTCCATGGCATTTGAGTTTATGAATTCCAGGAACTTTTGGGCTAGGGTGTTTGGGCTTGAGTAGTGTTCCCAGTCTATATTAGGGTAATTGAAGTCACCTAGTATGATGGTGTTTGGAGATGCATTTATCCCCTCCAGTGTTTTCAGGAAAGCCATGTGAGGTTCTTGAGTTTGTGAGGGTGGCCTGTAACATGCTACAATTTGCAGAGCAGTCTTGCCTATGGTTAATTGCACCTGGATGGTCTCCGATGCATCGTGCGTTGCCACCAATCTTGAGGTGTGGGTGTCCTTGATGAATATGGATACCCCCCCTCCTTTCTTGGTATTGTCCGGATTTTGGGGCCAGAACGCATGATATGAGGTAAAACCTGATAGTGCTGGGGTGCTCTCAGGAGCCTTGAACCAGGTTTCTGTCACAGCACAGACATCGATGTTCTCCATACTGAGAAGGGCCTCGAGTGCGTGCATTTTGAGATTGAGACTTCTGGCATTGAGCAGCATTGCCCTTAGTTTTTTTCCATTTTTGTGTTCTAGGGTGGTAGGTTTAGAATTTGAGCCTTGCCTAAAAAAGGCACTATGGGGGTGGCAAGAGCCTTTGCCAATATCCGTAATCCCAGGGGTGACAGGTGCAAGCCGTCCCTTGCGAAGCAGCGTGGCTTGCACAGCATGTCATCCCAGGCAGACAGACATTGGATCCCCTTTGAATGACACCAGAGTTTAAGCCAATTGTTAAAGCTGATCATCTTATCTCTGTATTGTGGCATCATTCTTGGTGAAGGTAGGATACTGCTCAAGGTCAGGGTCATACCTGCCTGGGCTACATAATCAGAGAGCTCCTCAATGTCTCTTTTCATGTAGTCTAAGGAGGTACGTCTCAGGTCGTTTACACCAGCGTGGACAATGACTGAGTCGTATTTGTACCTGCTGTTGAGAGACCTGAGTGCTTGCGTTATGTGGCGGATTCTAGCGCCCAACAGGCAGCTTACTGTAACCCTCTCCTTACTCAGTCTGGTGAGCGGGACGTCAGTGTGTCTGACTATGGAGTCACCAATGACTAGTGTGTCTGGCATTGTGTTTGGCCTTAAGGGCTGTGACTGTTTGACACTCTGACTGTGAGGTCTATGTGTTGCAGGTGTTGTGTTATGAGGTGGTAGTTGTTTGGGTGTCTGCTTTGGTGGCCTCTGCTGTTTTGGTAGATTTTTGATCAGAGCTCCGAGTATGTCTTTGTGTGTTTATGTGTATGATTTGAGGTTGTGATGGTACTATGTGAGACTGGGTCTATAGTGTGTGTGGTAACCTTCTCCTCCTGTCTGGTCTTGCCAGTCCTATGTTGAGAGAGCTCAGCCTCCAGTTTGGCCGTATAGTTGCATCTCTCGCATGTATTTGTGTTTTGTGGGAGGAGGAGAGGGTTGTCTGTGTACATGAGGCAATTGTAACATTGCCTCAATATTCCCAGGTTCACCAGCTGAGCAGGAGAGGACACTAGCAACTGATCCCTCGACATGCTAGAAGGAATAGACAAAAAAACTTTAAAAGAGCTTCCGGGGGATGTGGGTGTCCGAGAAATGGGGTTCGCCTTTTTGGGGTACTATCTATAACAAGAGTGCTGTATCAAGGTGATAAGTACTGTAGGAGCAAGTGCTAGGTTTGACAGATAAAGAATAGTCTACTCGGAGTCAGGTAGAGATGATCTTTTTAGTTATAGGATATGCTGATTAGATCAGTAGTATAGTTCGAGGAAGGTAGTTTTAAGGGAAAATTTGAAGAGTGGACTTTAGGTAGCCCTAATAGTTTAAATCTGCTTAACCGGCGCTGCCCTAGTGTGCAACGGTAGCAGCTCCGCGCTGAATCGCGCTAAACCGCGCAAACGCGCGTTTAGCATGTTTTATATCAGGGGGCTGAAAGAAGCTAGGAACTGGCCCAAAATGACCAATAGACTACAAGTTACTGGCTGAAACCTCACAAAACTGGACCAACAGGCAGCTCAATGCTTCCCACTCCCACTGGTAAGCAAGGGAACTTCCTCTCTTCCAAATTAGGCAAAGAATCAGTAACAGGAACTGCAAACAAAGTCCAGGGATCAGCAAGCTCTGAAACTGGACTACTCTAGCTCAGTAAGGCGGAAAACAAGAGATATTTTTTTTTTTTCAGAAAACAAGCAGAAACAGATACAGTAAACACTTATAAATGCTATAAATCGGCTATCACAGCCTACACAAACAATTTGCAACAGTTACAGATTTTAAAAGTAACAAACTGAGAAACCAAGTGCAATAACAGAATAAATGCAGAATAAACAATAACAATGTATCAGCAAGCAGGCGAAATACAGTTGCTAGATAAATAGAAGTGGAAAGCCACAAAAATATACTTAAATCAGGTAAAGTCGCTTTTTTAGCTCTCTGAAGCTTGGATTACTCTGCTGGCCACCACGAGGATCTGTGCTGAGTAGGTACAAGCTAAAAAATGCAGGTTTAGCGTGTTTTATATCAGGGGGCTGAAAGAAGCTAGGAACTGGCCCAAAACGACCAATAGACTACAAGTTACTGGCTGAAACCTCACAAAACTGGACCAACAGGCAGCTCAATGCTTCCCACTCCCACTGGTAAGCAAGGGAACTTCCTCTCTTCCAAATTAGGCAAAGAATCAGTAACAGGAACTGCAAACAAAGTCCAGGGATCAGCAAGCTCTGAAACTGGACTACTCTAGCTCAGTAAGGTGGGAAAACAAGAGATTTTTTTTTTTTCAGAAAACAAGCAGAAACAGATACAGTAAACACTTATAAATGCTATAAATCGGCTATCACAGCCTACACAAACAATTTGCAACAGTTACAAATTTTAAAAGTAACTTGTTGGATTGCCAGGTGGCTCACAGATAGGACCCAGGAAGTCAGCAGGGTACCTCAGGGCTCTATGCTGGGACTGCCTCTGTTTGGCATCTACTTCTCAGAGGTAAAGCCTAATGTCACAGGCCTTTGGCTGACCAGTTTCACAGATGACTGCAAATTGGAAGCTATAATTGATTCCCCCATGACACAAATATCTTAAAGAAGGTCTACCACAAACAAATGACTGGTGCTGTAGTCACAAATTAAAATTCAATGCCAAGAAATGTCACTCAGGCTAATTACTCCATGGATAAGACACCCTAAGAGTTGACCCAGTGGTCAGGGATGTGGAAACATAGCTGGACAGTAATCTGGCCTTTGACCAATATATGGCCAAGTTAGTAAGAAAATCATTCTATGTTATCCAACTTATGAGTAAGGATGTGGCATCCAGGTAGGTTCAAAGAAGTCATACTGCCACTTAAGTTGGTCCTTATCAGATCTATCAGCATGCACCTGACCATACATTTGCAACAGTTGGAATTCCCACAAAAGGTTCTAACCAGGAGAATCCAAGGTATAAGCACATTGTCCTATACAAGTCACCGTAAAGCCCCATCTCTATATTTGGTCTGCTGCATGTTAAGGAGAGGTGATCTGTGCCTGGTATATAAGACATCCTGTGATCCAGCTCTTATGAACATCTTGCACATCCACAAAACTACAGCATCAGAACCACTAGAGCCAATGATTTAAATTTTCCTTGTGACATAAGTAAGACAATTTGGCAAGACAGATGGGTGTCTCAGAGGATCCCTATGCTCTGGAACAGGCTCCCCATTCATGTGAAGCAAATCATCCCAATGCCTCTTTTAAGTGCAACCTTGACCAGTGGATAGGAAATCAGGATTTCACCCCAAGTCAAAACCCCACGTCTCTGATAGAGGCAAACATTAATGCCCAAACTAGCATACCCACCCAAAATAACCTCTAGAAACCTTCTAATAATCCCCCCTTCTAATTAACACCCTCGATAACTAAGGATACAACTTGGTTGGGTTGTGCAGCTGAACTTATAAAAGCCCTGGTGGTCTTTAGCCTGATACATACTTATGAGTGTAATAGCACACTGAATTTTCTTGCCATAAACACTGTGGATCACCACTACCACCACGGCCTTTTTGAAGCAAGCATCTTTACATTCCGTCCAACCTTACAGACTGGACCCAGTCCTTTTAGAGCTGGAACTGGCTTTGCTTCAGCTATTCTAAAGAGCTTGCTGACATTATCCGCTATGCTCTCTCTATCTCTTCCAACTGTAATGGCTGCCTGCTCTACTAGTTTTCTCTGATGCTATCATTATAGCTGTGAACCAGGCAATGAATATAGTATAGTTGCGTAGTCAACATAATTGTAGATGGTCCAGTGTGGTCACTGCTGCAGTCCAGTTTCCCATCTACCAACCCCATCTGAAAATGGGTGCTCATTTCATTGGGCTAAGTAAATATCTCTTTTTTCCCCTTCCTTTTTCTTGCAAATAATTGTTACATACACATCTTCAGGTACCATATATGGGGTTAGGACTTCTCCTGGGCTAGTCCTAGTAACTTGGGCCTTCCAAGTAGCAAAAACTTCTCTAGTTTTGCATTTTCTGACTGTAAAGTTAGAGAGCAAGCAAAAACTAAAGGTAGTTTGATAGTTTGTTGTACATTGGCCTTTGATCCAGGTGTGGGGAAAAGATCTGTGTTAAAGGTGACATTGATTATTATAGGAGTAAGGATGGTTGGCTCTGAAAGTCTGGCTAGACTTGGATTTCGGGCTGTAGTGGAGTTCCGCAATATAATGACTGTAGCAGTGACCTCACTCAAACATCTGCAGTTATTATAGTAAGCTGACAACACAGCTGTTCTTTTTGTATGCAGACAGAATTCACATGCTGTACATTATAAAGCCACATCCTTGTTTTTTTTTTCTGTTATATCCAACTTTTAAATTTTTATCTTAATTCATTTATAAGGATTTAAATTTGGCTGCACTGTGAAAAGCAGGTTGATTAGAGCTATCCCAGTTTAAAAAAGAAAAGTGTAAAAAAAAACAGTAAAAGCTAACAGTTTGGATAATATTCAGTTAGGGTCTTGTCAATACACTACCTGGATGTCAGCAAAGGAGAAATCTGGAGTAAGAAAATCAACTAGAAAATGAGAAGAAAAAAATTATGATTGTGAAGAGCTTTGCAGCTGTTCAACAAAAGGCATCTTTGGCACAAGAGATGGCTTCCAGTAATTTAGAAGAAAAGAGATGCTTAACACAAGTGAAACAGTGGCAGAATGTTTCAAGTAAAAGGACAAAGGGCTGGATAGAACTGAAGAAGCTCTTAAGTAGCTATTTAGATGAGAAGACAGTTAAACTTCAGAAATCAACCATTAAAATGAAAGAAAGATTGACATATAGGATGTTGAGCTGGAAGACAGCATGCAGAAAAAAACAAGTTTTTGCTGTACCAGAGAATCTGGAAGAACTAGGTTGCATACATTTTATGAAGGTACAATGGACTGATATTCCTTAAAAGGATTTGTTAATTGAAAATGCGTATCTTGTGTATGCTCCAAATTTAGCCATGTGAAAGAAGCCAAGACCTATATTAGCAAAGATGCAGTCATACTAGCAGAAAGAGCTGCTTGATAAAATTGTGGAAGAAGGGAAAAGTATTAAAATTCGGGACACCAGAATGTTTTGGGAAAATTATTATTAACTCTACACCAGACAGAAGAGAAACAAGTGCATCACTGAATTAAAGGGATATCAGTAGGCAGGTGTGAGATTCTGGTTGCTAAATACAGCTGTCTTTAGAATATTTTTCCTGGAGGATCAAAGAACAGGTTAGGGAGGAAGTAGAAAAGTTTACCTAGCATAGAGTGAACCAGCTAGCTCAAGGGGGTGTTACTTCTCTTTCTTCTGACAGTAGCAAAGTGCATAGAGAATAACTTGCCAGTGAAACCTTTTCAGTTGTTCCAAATTAAAAGGATTAAGTGTCAAAAAAAAGTCTGGAAAGTGATTAGAAAAATCATAAATATTTTGGACTTGAACCAGAGACCAGTGTTGGGTGCTGTGATCATGACGAAGAAGATGGCAATAATCTACATTTACGAAATGGAAGAATTGTGAAGTGTCATTTTTATAAAATACAGCTTAGACATGAGAACTATGCTTCTGCAAGAAGTAGTAGTTAAAAAAAGAGTGGAAGTTTGACTTTTTTAAGCATAATTCCCACCGTGTGTCATTAATGTTCAGAAAGATAATGAAGAGACTGAAGATGCAGATGTAATTTAAAAAATATTTGCTGTTAGTAATATATGTGTATAATTTTATGGAACTGTTGTATTGTAAAGTAGTTCTGTATAGTATACAGAGGTGTTTTAAAATGAGGTGGGGGACATGTCAGTAACTGCTGTGACATTAAAGTAAGGTACTTTTTCATTACTGTAATGTAGCTGAGGTTTATATCATAGCAAGATAAAGGCTAGATATAAGTAGTCTTATGTGATCTTGAGCTGCTGGGAGTTGTAAAAGTATTAATCATAGTATATGTGTATTAAATTATAATTGTTTCCCCCTGGTATTATACTGCTGGAAGTATAGACTAATGTTAGCAGTTTAAATCTACTAAGCAAATAGGTTAGTAAACAAAAAGCATGAATATGGTATTTTCTAGCATTTATGAATACCTATTTCTTGCCGTTAGCTGTTTTTTTCTCTACCATCAAAAGCCAGCGGTTAGAGGCAGTTTGTCTACATATGCAGGCAATTAATCAGGAAGTGACTAAACCATGTTCTCTGAGGCATTTGTATAAGAAACACTTATTAATTAGCATACACATAAGAAGTGGCAAGCAGTTCAGTGAAAACAGGTAAAGCTGGGTACTTAAGTGGATACTTTTGCAAAAGATACATCCTCAGCAGCCTTAGCACTTTAGTGTTAAGCATAACATTGCACAATGTAGTTTATTCATTTAAGGCTAGCCATTACATTTCCTATTAAGGCTAAAAATCAGATAATTAAGAGCTTACAAGTTATTTCCTCCCAGATGTGAAAGAGATAGGACAGATGGTATATGTGCAAGAGGGAAAACAGGCTCTAATACGTGCTTTCATCTGTGTAAAGCCTGTGGGGATGTAGCTATATATTTGGGGCAACTGCCTCAGCAAGGAGGGGTATATGGCCTTGTGTATTTGTGAGTGAAAAGGCGCTGGGAGTGTGAAAATGTTGTTGCTTGCTTCTTGTGTGTTTTTATAGAAGCTAAAAATCTGGCGAAGTGAGGCATGGGTTCAGAGATTAGAAGCAGCAACTGCATTCAAGATGATTGTACCAAGAGTTAATGTGTACACGCAAGTAACAAGTTGGACTCTTGTATATTCAAAAGAGAAATTCGAAAGGGTTGTTGCTAAACTTAGAGCCTATGACAATAAAAATAGCAAGAAATCCTATAGGGATATTTGACATATTTCTGAAATTGTTTGAAAATGTGCATAAATCAGAGGAATGTGGAAACCAAGAAAAGGCAGAAATGGAAATATTTATGGAAGGCTTAATGATGCCAATGTTAGAGGAAGCTGAGGCTGAAGAAGTAGTAGATTGATATGGTTTTGTGGAGCAGAGGCAAACATTTGACGACAGTAAAAGAGCAGTGATGAAAGGGAAGCAGAGAAGTAAGAAAACACCAGTATTGTTGGTGTGGCTTGATGTAACAAAAGCATTTGATAGTCAGCTCGGATTTTTGAGTAGGGCAACGGTAGCATTTGTGTTCCCTGATACAATAATAGTGTTAATTAGTATATATGAAGGGTTAGTGGCAGGAATTAAGGTGTGAGGGCTCGTCTCTGACAACCTGTATTTCTTTCCCTTTTGTTATTTGCTTTATGCTTAGAGACATTAGTAAAGAGTATAAGATACTTAAAATTCAAGGTTATAACTAGTATGGGAATCAAGAAAAGTTAGCTTATTTGCAGATGTTATTTTGTACTTTTATCCAGAAAATGATTTTTCAGTATTGTGAAACATTTGCGGACAGTTTTAGGTGTTTTCAAGATGTAAAATAAATGAAAATAAAACAAAGGTTATAGTATTAAACTATGGGCCCACACATGAATTTGTTCATCTATACCCATATTTATGTGGTCATGATAAGATTTAAGTATTTCAATATATGGATTAAAAGATACTGTATTATGGCAGGTAAGGGTATGTGGAAGAGACTAAACAAAAGATAATACTGATAAATTGCATGCTCTTGATTATGGATGTGTATAGTAATTATACAAGCAGTGAAAATTAATCTAATCCTTTTAGTATTATACACGGGTCCGGTATATTTTTATGAACAAGAAGATAAGTTAAAAAACATAATTAATAAGGAGTTGAAAGAAGTTATTTGGTAGGGAAATAGTGTAAAAATTACGTGTGATAAATTGATTCTCCCCAAAAAAGAAGGTTCTTAGGATTACCTGATGTGAAGGGATACTTTAGAGCTATGCAGTTAAGACTCGAGCATTTAACCCAAGCAGAAGGTTACAAGTCAAAGTGGAAAGGAATGCTGATGAAATGGGGGGGGGGGTCATCACTTCAAGAAATAAGGAGAATGTAGTATTTTGAATAGAGTCTCTTGAGGAGAATAAAATCAACCATACAGAATATTATATTTATAAAGCAGCAATAAGTATTCTAACAACTAAACCAAGAAGGGAATAGAGATGTGAGATTTCTCAAGTAGGGCCTGACTGCAAGTAGAGGCATAGAAAAATAGGCAAGAGGAGCCTGAAAATTATTGGAGAAAATGAGCAAAGGAAACAAGGTGTTGAGAGCAAATAACTAGGGTGGGAAAGGCAATAGAGTGGGATGAGGCCAACCAGAAATTTGGACTGTGAGGTTAGAGGCTGTCTTCCCATCAAGGACTGACAAGAATACAGGCAAAGAGAAAGGGATATGAGAATGCTAAGTGAAAGACCTTTCTCTAGTAGATTTTTTAGACAACGCTGCTGTTAAAAAAAGAGAATAATTACTAGGGCATATATAATAATGCACAATAACTGTAAGAATCCATCAGAAGAGACTAGAAAAGTTTAGGAAGATGTATAGAAATTCAATATATTAAAGAATGATGGGAGGACATGTGTATGTCTCCTGGCTTTGCAACAAAGTCTAGAAGGTTTAGGATGTTTTGCATGGGAGGTTTGTATAGGTATTTGTATACCTCAAGCAGACTTCAGAGAATTTTCCTCAGATAGATAACAAATGCTGGAGGAAAGATGGGAAAGAGAGAGATAATTGGAAACATGCTTTTTGGATTTTAATGACTTGGCAGATTTTAAGAATTCTCTAGAGAGTACTTGTCAAAAATGTGGAAGCAAATGACTGTAACTAAGGAAATGATTCTTTTGAACTCTATAAGATCTGAATTGTCCAGATACATTAAGGCTTTACTACATTTAATGCTACTGGCTGCCTAAAAAAGCAATTACTACAAAGTGGAAATCAAAATCTAAACCACATGTAACTGAAATATTGAATAATTGAAAGTGATACCTTTAGAAAAGGGAAGGAGCAAATTACTTAGAAAGAAATGGAATTTGTGGGAAGAATGCACGCAGGACAATATTCAGGAAGAGGAGTTTTTTACATTTAGGAGAAGGTAGAATTTGAACAATTTATGTAATGTTACAGTGAATGATTGTTAAAGGAAATGTATGTGTAATGTATGAAACAATGCAAATGAACAAAACAGCCTCCAATATAGACCAAAGAACACAGACACAAGAATTAGCGCTTTCGTCCACTTTTATTCTGAGAAAGTTGATGAGAATAAAAGTGGACGAAAGCGCTAATTGTTGTGTCCATGTCCTTTGGTTTGTATTGGAGGCTGTTTTGTTCATTTGCTTTGTTCCAGTTTTCAGTTTTGGAGTTTACAATGAAAATAATGAAACAAGTTGATACTATTTTATGTTTTATTAATGTATGTGTACCCAAGTCATTGTTCAAAAAATCTGAAATTAATAAAGGTATTTTTTTAAAAATCATTTATAAGCAGAAGTCTAGCTTTCCATTGCTGCAGATTCAAGATAGCTCATCCACACTTACAGTACATACACAGCTTTTTTATGTATTGTAGTGTTTGCCTGTCTTTAATTTACTTAGATGAAGTGTGTACTTTAGCTGTAGTCGTCAGGAAGCATTTTTGAAAATCATGGTTTTCCTTTCTAAACTTGCTTCCAGGCACAAATAACGAGTTAACTGATGCATGTGAAGGCAGGCATTTCTCTGTTTTGTCATGAAGAAGGCTTTTTTTCAGTGCTGTTTTGTAATCTGGCCCTTCTGTAGAATAATGGGCTATCATTTTTTATGTTATGTTTGATACTGTTTATGTTTGTCTGTTTAGTGCAGCTTATCTTTATGTATGTATTTCTGTGTATGTATATGTTTGTAACACTGTAGAGATTGACTTCTGTTGTTGTAGTGTTTACAGAGTTATTTGCATTTCTAGGTACTAGTTTGTACTAATATACTTCCTTTACAAGAGACTGCATTTTCTAACACCTTCGTATCATTTTTGTAACAAGACATGGTGGTACTCCAGGAATATTGTTTCGCTATTACCTTTAAGTTCTGCTGCCCGTCTGTATTTCTCAAGTAGTATAATGAACTTGTGAGGTATACGCTTAAGTGCCAAGTGAAAGACCTTATGTAGTAGATTTTTTAGACAAAGCTGCTGTTAAAAAAAGAGGATGATTACTAGGGCATATATAATATTGCACAATAACTGTAGGAATCTGTCACACGAGGTTAGAAAAGTTGGGGAAGATAGTATATGCTGTATATTTAAGAATGGCGGGAGGACATTTGTATGTCTCCTGGCTTTGCAACAAAGTCTAGAAGGTTTAGGATTTTTTGTATGGAAGGTTTGTATAGGTATTTTTATGCCTCAACAGACTTCAGAGAATTTTTCCTTAGATATAGCAAATGCTGGAGGTGTGATGGGAATTATGGTCTTCAGCTTATCTTCTGGATACTTTGAGCAGTAGTGACATGCTCTCCAGTTTTGCATTGCGTAGTTCTGAGGTGTGGCCGTTTTGCAGATTTTTATGGATGGTCCTATGCTAATGTTGAACAGCTCCTTACTTTTGTCAGTATTTGCTTACAGTTGAGCTTATCTGCTTAGACACTGTAGTGTAAGCTACATTGAAAAATACACAGTTTTTAAAAAAGATGGAAGCACCATTTTTGCTAGAAAGGACTGAATTTGACACCTGACAGCTATACTTTTTGTAATTCACTGGCATGAGACCTACATTTGTGGATTCCAAAAATGAGCTTGTTATATCAAGCTGGTTATAGGATGAATGCACTGCATAGATGACTTCTGCCTTAATGATCTCCTGCTAGAATGCGTATTTGCATAACTGTACTTTTCCATTGCTGGGATGTCAAAAATTATGTAGCCTGCTTTTTGAACAGGCTGGGAATAAACCACTAATGCATGCAATAAGAACATCTCTAGGTGTTTTGCAGAGAACTGTTACACAACAGTCTTCATTAATAATATGTCTAGTTTGTTCTTGGGGCCTGCATAGGCACGTTTCTGCAGTTTGTGTTGTTTCAGAATGTGTGTTAGAATCGTCCTTGTTTGCATACATTATGCATGGATTTTATATGTAGAAGAACATTTTAAGCAACATGAAGTAGGTATACAAGCATCTCTGCTTTTTCTTATTACCTGTTTTATTGAGCATAACATTAGCTAAGGGGGTTGTTCTTTTGAAATATTAAGTTATGGAAGTTTTGTAAAGTCTACTATAATTTCAGGGAACATTTATTTATTTTTTTTAACTTGTGCTGGCAGTTAGTGTTAATACTTAGTGCTTTGCTGTCTTAATTGTGTCCCTCATTATGGGGTATGTTGTACGGCTGTTTTCAGTCAAGACTTGGTATTTCAGTATCTAGAGTCCAGTAGGATGAAAGTGGATAGAATGACTTGCCCAAATTTAGACTAATAGTTTAATAGCCTTTTCTCTAGGCAATTTATTCAATACTGATGTACAAGTCTAAAGTAAGGATTGCTGTAAGTATTCAACATATGCATGCTCTAAATAGGATCAGGAGGTATAGTCTTGGAATGCCATTTATTGATCTAGTGATAGTGTAGTCGTGGGATGGTGACCGATATTCCAAGGACTGTAATTGCAATTTTTGGAATAGGAGAGCACAGCGAAAAGGGGAAATAACGTATCCTGTCTACTAATTTGTCTGTTACTTGGAAAAGAAGAAAAGGTCTACAGCCGCCTAATTGCCATTTAGGCTGCAAGGAAAAGATGGGGACAAGGAGAAATAGATAACCATGTTGAGTGTAGAGTAAAGAGAAGGATCAGCCTGTCGCCTACCTATGCTGAGAAGTAGATGGGGTGCAGGGACTACTGTAGAGAGAAAGAGGAGGGGTTGATGAGATAAGATGGAAGTCTGAAATATGCTCCCTGAATGATGTCCCCTGTTGACTGACCCTCACCTTGGTGAAGGGGAATGAATGTGCCCATAGGCTGAGAGATGGATAAATGACTGAGGGCAGTGGGGCAGAGTGAGGAAAAAGATACTCCCACCTGTGCTGAGAGGTGCCTCTTCCAACTTAGTCAGTCTTGAGTAGCATAGTGATATAGTGATAAAAACTGGTAGTGCAATGATATTGTTGGTTAGAATCTCTGCCTTGTATCTCCAGAGTTATTTCTGGCCTCCATCCTCTATGGCGTTTGTGTGTATTTCTTATGTCTGCTTAGGATTTCTTTGGATATTTTAGTTTCTTTCCACTTCCCAGAAACATATTGATTAACTGCCTACGCTAAACTATCCATATATCTTATATTTGCTCTTATCCTTCTGGTCCCAGTTTTGTTTGAAAGGGATTCAAGGCAGACCAGTTGATTTACCCAATTTATCTATGTCAGGTATCATAGTGCTCTAGGCCTTAGTTATTCTGCTGTAAAGGTACACAGCTTTTCAGTTGTGTTGCATTACAGTTCAGTGTAGAGCAAAACTGTTGCCCATCATAAGCAGGCGAAGTATTTTTGAAAGTGGTCTTTCATGCTCAGCGTCCAATGAAATTTCCATCTGCAACTTGAAACATCAACTTCACAACTGACATGTTGGTTTAGGGACTGTTTGAATCAGCTGGTTCAGGAGACGTAAACTGATTATCATGACAGATGCTGCTCATGATGATCAATATATCCATTTGGCAGATGTCTAAGCTTCAGGTTGTTATATGTGAACTAGGTTCCTTAATAATGTATGAACAATAGTTACATGTGCCACATTGCTTAGTACCTTGTTTAACTTGACTAGTATTGTCAATATTATATTCCAATAATTGTTTAATATTGTAACCCACTCTGTTGACAAACTTGGGCTTATGACCTACTTTTTATATATTTTCTGTCCTTTTGATGTGAAGTGCCATTTGTGGTTATAACTCCTTAAGGTCCATAAATGTATTATTACAGACTAGTTGTTAATTTCTTGCACATCTGGAAAGTTAGGAAAAAGATTGCAGCCTGCGAGCAGAGTATATAAATAAGAGTGCTAGCTGCATTATGTTTGAGTTGTTTATAGTGTGATAACAGAGTTATCCAACTGGGCAAGGTTCATTTTCAGTGGAAACCTAAGCATAAAAACTCCACAGACTGGGTGACGCAGTACATCCTACTAACTTGGTGCTGAATGTTGTAACCAATTGCAAGTCAGAATGTTAGTCAAAAGAAAACCACATGGTCATGATAGATTTCCATGTCATGACTTGGGAGTAAGGTTCCTTGAGTTGAATGTGCCACAGGCACTATAAACTAAGAGCAAAACTAAGTACAAAAATGAAATATTGGCAGAATTTGTAGACAAATCAGTGAAAGACATTTCACCAGTAAGCTGACCCCTTCTGGTACATTCTTCAAGAATGCGTCAAGGATAGAGATTTTTGACATCACAGTGTGGTCTTTGGTGCATGCCTTTATTAAACAGTGTCGTTTGGTAAACACTTTGGTAAGGTTGTATTGCTTGCTATAGAGCTAGGTCAGTTGTATGAATCTAATGTATACAAGATCTGTTTTGACCTTAACAGAAATGGGATATGTGCTTTAATAC
Organism: Protopterus annectens; assembly: GCF_019279795.1. Lineage (NCBI taxonomy): Eukaryota > Metazoa > Chordata > Ceratodontiformes > Protopteridae > Protopterus > Protopterus annectens. The sequence continues at coordinate 48,450,755 of NC_056728.1, forward strand.
AGAATGTTTTTCTTGGGTGCTGAGCCCATTGAGTACTGTGCAGGGGCTCCACCCTCTGGACCCACAAGGGTTATATAATCAGCTCTGAGATTGTTTCACCTTGAGGGAAGAAAGACTTCCCTCTTGCAACAACCTTGGGAGAAACATATATCTAAATCACTTTGGTGATCAAACGTCAGTATTATACAGGTGGTCTTCCACAGTCTGTCCTACACTGAAACTCTCCTTCCGTCTTTAGGAAGCATGGCTTCAGTTCTTTTTTTTTTTGGATTCTTTCTATTCCAGATGGCCTGTTGAAGAAAGATATATAGCAAGTATTTGAGAGCTCACCATTTTAACTGATATTTAAGAGGGTTTTCTGCACCCACTCCCCACCTGTGCTTGAGACACTTCAGATGCTGTGTCATGGCAAGAGGGTTTGTGTAAACATACGTCAGGGTTATAATTTTTAATGTTCAGTGTGTTTACTTGCAGGTGTAACTCTTTGCTTGCATGGGGCCATCAAGAATTGGAGATTCTGGGGAAGCATGCATGCTTCTTAATTCCAGTACAGGGATGACATATAAAGGGACAGAGAACTATGTATATATCTCAAGTATGGAAAGTTTAAGTCTTAAAGAAAACCGGAAAGAAATTGGAAAAGGAAGAAATTGGAAAAGGAAGTGTCCAAATGTTCCAATTACTGCAGTAAACTAACTTCATTGTTATTTAGTGTCTTTGTTTACCATGGGGAGACTGGATATAATAACATGATTGTAACTTTGAAAAAAAATGGATGTTAGAGGCACTGATAGTGCAAATATTATGACTGTCTTTTTATTACTTGCCAGTAATATAGTTTCCCGGAAGAACTGCATGTGTATCTTTTCAGTTAGAACAAACTTTTTTTTTAAAGGATGCAGCAGAGTGCTGCTGTAAAACATGGATGCTTACCACTTTATCTTGGTAGTAAAGTAAATATTTTGCTGGTCCCAGCCCCCAGGCCTACAGGATATTTGTCTAAACTTTGTACTACATACTTTGCATGTAACTTCTTTTTATCCTCATAATTTAAAGTGAGCATTTAACTAGTGTCAGTAGATGACCTCTCTGGATGTTAGGAACTCCAGATTAATTGCCAACTTGTTAAACACAAGCTTAGAAGTAAACTACTCTGATGGCAGCAGTGAACGAAACTGGCAGAAACAGTCAGCTTTGCTTCCTTCACCTCAGGTTTGTTTCCTTTACTGAGTAATCCCATTGACTGTTCCAGAATCCACAGTTTTGAGCTCAGATTTGCTTCGTTTGTGCTTTTTACATAAGTTGTCAGGGTAATGCACACAACATAATCTCCATGCTTTCGTAGTGGTTACAGAGCTTTGGTAGTCAGAAGACTGTTTCCTTTAAAAAAAAAAAAATCTGTTACAGCAGCAAACTGGTCTGCAACACTTTCCCCCCTTTTTGGTCTTCCAAGAATACTTCTAGCTATACATAAAGTCATGCAGCATGTTATAAATCATTACAACAAAAGTAAGAACTGGCTACCTAGAAGCATACAGCTGTGGTTTATGATGTTTTCACAAGCACGTTGATCAGTGAACAGTGTGCTTCTGTGTTGATAGTGTAAGCAGCATTAAATTTCCTAGTTCTTTTCTAGACAAGTGTGATGACTGGTTTACTGAGGGTTTGCCGTCCGTTCTGTATTTTGTTTGTTCATTGCAGTTTGATTTGTGTCTTGCCACTTTCATTCTGCTCTGCTGCCTGAGGCAGCCATCAAAATAACTATGTGCTTGTAAGGCTGTTTTTGGAAAATGTTTTTCTCGTTACAAGTGTAGCTCTGGGTGCCTTAGGCAAAAGGTCTGCATGGCGCCCCCCACCACACTCACCAGTGCCCCCATCCTGGTCTACTTACCCCAAATAAATACTGGAAAAGCACCCCTGCTAGAGCGGCGCCCTAGGCCCTAGTTGGCCTATGCCTAAGGCCGGCTATGAGCTCTGGTGTGTATTTTTGTTGCACTTAAGCTAAAGTTTGACAGGATGTAGTTTCAAAAGCACTGCAGTATGGGTGGAATGAAGAACTGCTGCAGGGTATTGTCAAACATTGCTGACCTCCCCTCTCCAATAACAGTTTTGCTGTGTTTGCAGTTTGAATCATTTAACTGCTACTTGTATAGGTAGCTCTTTAGTTGTAATATATTTTCCTGTCCACTCCCTTTATCAGGAAGGCCTATAGCTTCTTGTTTGAACTGAAAGGCTTTTCATTCTTTATAGCAGATTTGTCTGCATCCATGCCAATAAATATGTAAGGTAGAAAGTTGCTGCATAGTCCATGGTGGATCTGCATATACACCATCAATGACGTGTTCAGGACAAGGTAACTGTGCCAGTTTGGATAGTCAGTTGCTTGCCATGATATCACTTTATTCATCAGTCTTGTGTGTGTTAGCATGATGGTTTGCACTTATTCATGGACTGTAAGATTAGGTTTTAGTGTAGTTTGCAGCACATCTTTTAATCTCCATATTTAGTTTGACTTTGAGCAGCTTTTGCAAGTGACATAGAGGTTTTTAATTCCCCTCTTCAGACTGTTCAGTGAAACTGAACAAAACCCTGATTTCTTCAATTAAAACGTAGACATTTCCCAACGTCTAAGCACCCCAGCTAGAAAAGACCATATAACTATTACTATTAGGACTGTAGACTGGATTTTCTACCCCCATAAAAGTTTCTTATTGTTAGGATATCACCAAGTGACCTGAGTGAGCCTCACCTGAGCAACCTGGAAAAAATACATTCCCTCCATCCCAAGACAAATCTATTGAAATCAGAAATTAGAACATGTGACCAGCCGATAACTTTGTCTAGCATCTGTTAATTGGTCAATTTTCAGTTGTACTGAAACACCAGACGATGATGTGCAGCGCTTAAGATACCCTATCAATGACGTTGAACAAATATGCCCCTACTGTAAAAATTTAGCTTCGAAAGATAATTAATCCCTGAACTGAAACCACTACAAACTTAATGAAAGTCAGTGTCAGAACCTGGAAAATCTACAAACACTTAAGTACAGTCAGCTATTGGATATAAGAGCTCCAGAGTAAGTGGCAAAAGCAGTTTAGACAGGAAAAAACAGTGCTTGCATCTCCAACAAAATAAAAACAAACCGGTGGCCTCTTAGACTATAGTGAAAATGATAGGTATAGCTACAACTGACAGTGATCCCTTAAATCTCAGCATAGACCAGGACTCTGCAAACACCTTTATTACCCATTTCAGTTCTGTCATTGATGATCACACCTACTCAAACTTCCTGTTGGAAAAAATAAACTAGTATCCTGCTGTCTAAAAAGCCAGAATTCTCATTTCAGGTATTGTCAGTAAGTGCCACCAAAAAATGAAAGACCACAGATCACCTTCAATGTTAGTTTTCTGCAAAATTCCATAAATGCTTAACTAACCACATTCATTATCAACTATCAGTAGAAATCTTTTACAAGGTAAATCTCCTATCATTTGGAAATCTGCTGTAATCAAGCCTCTCTTCAGTAATGGTGATAAGAGGACAGTGGAGAATTATATCCGGTCTTTATTTTAAGTCTGCTGTCTCGGTGGTGCAGCAGTTACCGTTGCCACCTCACAGTAAGACGTTTTCCGGTTCGATCCTCGGTCGGGGTGCCTTCTGTGCAGAGTCTGCATGTCCTCCCTGTGGTAGCATGGGTTTCCTCCGGGTACTCTGGTTTCCTTCCACATCCCAAAGACATGCTGTAGGTGGATTGGACACACTAAATTGGCCCTAGGTGTGAGTGTGTGTGTGTGTGTGTGTGTGTGTGTGTGTGTGTGTGTGTGTGTGTGTGTGTGTGTGTGTGTGCACCTTCTGTGGAAGGTTGGGCGCCGGGCTGGCAACTTGACACCATAAAACTCCACTGCCAGTCATGAGCGGACAGGTGATCCACTGTGGCGACCCTTAACCGGGAAAAGCTGAAAGTAAAAGAAGATTTTAAGTCTGCTGTCTAAAATATTAGAGAGAGACATAAATACCCAGCTGTCTACCCTACATAGTAAAATAAAAACTCAACATAGTGTTCTGCCTTGTCAGAAAACCCAAACTGCCCCAGAAGAAATAATTAGTGCATAGCTACACATTATGGCAAAAGTGATACCACAACAGCACTTTTCCAGAACTTTCCAAAAGCTTTTGATGTGGTTAACCTAAACGTTTTTATCTGACAATTCTGAGACATCAGTTGCAACATACTACTCTTGCAAATTCCCCAAGGCTTAATCCTTGGTCCACTCCTCACCAACTTCTTCACAAATGAAATGGAGTCATATTCGAGACTTTACAACTCTGCCGTCCTCTGCTGTACAGTTAATACAGCTTTCCCAAATGTCACAACTACAACAGGCAATGGATGCTATGTTTTGTGTGGTTGAAGGACTCTAACCTCATTATAAATGAGATAAAGACAAAACATGATTCTCAACAAAATCAAAGTAACATGCCATAAGAGAGCTCGACAGTAGTAACATTGAACCAATACAGGTAGAGAGCACCCCTGACAGCAATCCTAACCTTAAACTGGATGCCGTCTGCTAGGTTAATAAATGTCTGTCTCCTTCAACTACAGTTAACCTACCTAATGCACTTCTTGTCAAACTCTTCTATATATTTGCAGTGCTATTTGAAAACTTAACAAAGCCATCTATCAGTCTGAAGCTATGTATTATAAAATAGCCAAATTTGTATCTCCGCCAGCAACAGAAATCCATACCAGCAGTTTTCTCAAGGCTTGAAAAAGATTTTCTTTAGTAATAAAGCAAAATGTAATTACTTCATGTGACAATGTGAGGTATTGCCAGCTTTGCACGGAGAAGTAGGGCAGTAGATGTGTAACATATGCCAGTATAGTTACCTGGAGTTTTGTAAAGAATTATGTCATTTATATGTAAAACTGATTTGTACAGGTGCTTGTGTTGAAAATGTATTTGTAAAGCTGCTTGTGTTAAAAATGTGCCAATAGTATGTCCTGCTGGTCAAAAAAGAAATGCACCTGTATGTCCGACTGTATTGTAACTGTTGAAATGAATATATTGTAACAGAGGATACTGGAAGAGAAGAGGTTAATCTCACTTCAGCTAACTTTGAAAAATAGTCTGAAATTAAATTACCTGGTTTAGATCATAAAGATTGTAAAATGTCTGTGAAAGGAACCCTACTGTATTGTCCTTAAGGGTGAACTAATTGCTACCCTGGAAGGGTGGAAGTTTTTGAAATGGTTTTATAGCTTCCAGATGCTATAACATATCTTAGCAAACCTGTTTGTGTGTCTGTGTGTATTATTGACACACACATGCTAAATTCTGGTTCAGTTTCTAGTAAAGGGGGTAGTGTGAGAACCAGAAACCAGATGACTAGATGTATGTGATGTAATTCTGTAATCCAGCACTGATGTGATGTTTTAATACTAGATGAGACAGAAGTCTCGGGGCAGTCTGTTTTGAAACTGACAAGACCACTCATCCACTTCTTCTTGCCTTGCTATAGCAAGTAACCAAGGAATAGCAATTCCTTAGATCAGTCAGGAAACTATAGTGAGATTAGTTAAGAACTGTTTTTCTATAACTGTGTGAATCTATCCATCTTTGTCATTTTTAATATTTCCTGTGACTGAAACTCTGGTGTTTATTGTAAAAATATTTAGTATTTTCATGTTCTTTTATTAATTATTATTAAATATATTTAAACCTTTCATTGTGGCTGGTCCTTTAGAGACTATTTTAAGCTTTGCATTTATTTGGTGAAACTGTGGCTGCTCCTGAAAGCCTTGCTGCATTGGTCAAACACTACCATTTGTATTAGTATTACTTTTACTCTGTATATTTGGATAGCCTTGTAAGAGCATTAGAGTAGCTGGCTTTGGAGTATTCTGGTGACAGTGGAACTACCTTATAGTCTGGGTATAAGTGGTAAATCTGTGACAGCCTTTCCCAGGTGTGTGTGTGAAAATCAAATCTGAGTGTGTGTATGTCAGCTACTTGGAGGAGGGACACAGAGCACTGGTTTCACAGAGAGGGTGGTGGTGGACTTGGCTTGGAACACTCAGCTGAGGACTGAACTCTACAGCTGTGTTGGTGGGGAGTCTTATTGGGGGCATGGAGAGAGAGAGAAACCCAGCCCCCAGACTGTGTGTGTTCTTAAGGGAAATTGTGCTTGGTACAGAGAGCTGCATCTGAAAATACTATGTGTATCTATTTCTGTTCTAAATGAACGTCCCTCACCGGTGTTAGAGTAAGGATTGCTGCACCTTGATTACTCGCCCAGAGAGGGATGTCACACACTATACTTGCATTTAACCATCTTCTTGCCCTTAGTTCCTGTACCACCAGCAGAACTCTTAGGGCTGCTGAAAAATTACTATTACAGACTTGGCAACTAACTCTAAGGTTGGAGACAGAGCCCTGCAATGTTTCCTCCCAAAAGAGTACAACTCCATTCCACTTGATGTATGTCTCTTTAACAACCTTTTCACCTTTAAAACGACCTCTAGAATCCACTTGAACATTGCGCAGGTATGTCCCAAATATAAAACCACTTAATTGAAACCCCAGTGTCTACATTTACCCATCTCATACTCATAGACAGTTATACCCATCTCATATTCATAGACAGTTATACCCCTGTTAAGTGACATTTCTTTGTTTCAGTGCCACTTCCTCCTTCACTCTTGCCCTGCTCTTCCTTTATTTACCTTTTTCAGACTTAACTCTCATGCACGTAGTGCTACATGTCACTAATATATATTATCTGACATTGTACCCAACTGTTTTCTGTATGATTTATTGTAAATGTTCTCTAACTATTTGTTTAACTGCAAATGAAAATCCCCTGGATTCTCAAAAGCCTACACAGAGTGCAAGATGAGTGCAGTAGCTCATGCAGGCAATATGTCTGCCGTGCGACATGCCGGCAGGGGCGTGCATGAGAGCTCCAGCACTAATCTTGCAAGGACTAAGCCCTGGTATGCAAATCACCTAATTTGCTGGAGAAATCCATGCAAATGAGGTGATATTGCAATCCAGGAAGCTTGCAATAGTCTGTGCAAGACAAGTGCAATCTGCAGAAATGTACTCTGTTACTAACTGAGTACATTTCTGCAAATTCCAAAACAGAGCTATGACAGCTCTAAATAAAGGCTGCATATTATTGAGGAAGCATGCCAATGGCCAAGTAGAAGGCCATTAGCATTGCAAACTGTTTAAAAAATAAAAAAAAAAATAATTTTTTTTTTCCTGATCTCGGCTATTTAAGCATAGGGCAGCGGCGCGCAAATGGGATTGGGGGGAAAATAATACAATAAACTGAAAATGAACATTCTAACATAAAGTCAGTATTTTGCCATGCAAGTCAATGGCAGGCAAAAGGCAACTTGGCCAGTGAGTAGTAGTTGCTAAGGGGAGAGGCTCAGTATGGGACATGTAACTATGCATTAGTAGGCAATCCTATGCAAATGAGGGAAAAGGTAGTGAATCCCAGATTTTCCCAGGGTGTGAGGCAGGTCCCAAGAGTGTAAGAGTATAAATAGCTGGGTGCAAGACTAGGATATAGGTGACATCATGGGGGGGTGTCAGGCATGTACTGTAAGTGGATTGGATACCTGTGGCTCGAGATTGCTCCTAGGTAAGCACAGCTAAGCTAGGGGTGTGTCTAAACCTGCCTAGCACACTTTAGAAAGTGTAAATGAGTGTGCGTGCCAAGCACCAGGTCTTGCAGGAAGAAAAAAGAAGTTAAACCAGGAAATAACAGCTCTGTGCACATTTGAGCACTCCATTTGTGCGGCGCATGCACAAGCTTAAACAGGGAGACAATGGGAAGGGAAAACAGCAGTAGGAAGGTAATCATGGAGAACTAGCTTAGCTGACAGGTGAAATGTATCAGAACCAGCCCCCAGCCCAGCACACCACTGTAAACTAAGCAAACACCTGTCCCCCTTGTTTTTCCCAAAACCTCTGCACCACCAGTGTATACAGACGGGGACATTTTACAAAACTAAAGCAAGAGAAATAATGTTAGGGGCTGCTTTTGCTATCATAAACCAGAATGTGCAAGAGGCTGAGGGTGGTGAGGATGTGAATGCTGCTGAGTAACCCACAGTGTGCAGAGTATACAGACCCAGGGTAACCTACCAAGGGGTACATGAGCTGGAGATAATGGAGCACTATAGGGTGGACAGGGACCTCCTACAGCAAATTGTTGAGCTGTGCCGCCCACGCCTCACACACAGAACTAACAGAGAGGAACCCATCCCAGTAGATACCAAGGTATGTGTAGACCTAAGAATACTAGCTACAGTTACCTTCCAAAGGCCAACTGGAGATATGATGGGGATTTTACAGGCATCAGCATCCAGGGTACTCCACCAGTTCCTGAATGCCATGTCAGCACATTTCGGTGAGCACATATATTTCCCCATCACCTATGGGGCATTGGCCAGCAATATGCATCTCTTCCACCAAATAGCAGAATACCCTGAGGTACTGGGTGCAATAGACTGCACGCACATACACATTAAAGCACCACCAGGTGAGTGGGGTAGGGTTTACATCAACCGCAAGGGCTTCCCCTCCATCAACTGCCAGGTTATGTGCGATGCCCATGGCATAATAATGAATGTGTGTGCTGGCTGCCCTGAAAGCTACCACGATTCCCACATCTGGCATCTGACACAGCTGTACCAGACATTTGCCAATGGGGACATCCCACCTGGTCACATAATGGGGGATGCTGGATACGCACTGGAGCCATGGCTGATGACACCCATCAGAAATGCACACACACCCGAATAAGAACTCCATAATGAGGCACACGCACAAACACGGATCATAATAGAGTGTGTGTTTGGGATGCTCAAGTCACTGTTCCAGTGCCTGGACACATCTGGTGGAGCCTTGCAGTACTCACCAACTAAATGTACCCAAATTGCCCTTGTATGTGCCATGCTACACAATATGATCCTGTGGAAACAGCTGCAGCAGGACCAGCATGGGGCAGTGCCACACAGCCCCCCAAGGCCTGCACAGGCACAGAGTGACTCGGAGGAGGAACAACCTGAGCCTGCCCTAGTAGGCACAAGGAGGCGTAACTAGTATGCCCTGGCCTTGGCAAAAAGGCAACGCATCGCACATGCACTGACACAGTAGGGACCTAGGGAATTACACCTCTCTCCGACTTGCACATACAGTAAAAGGGATGCCAAACGTGACACTACCTGTGCTCAACCATGTATAGGGAGTGTACTGTGTGCATCCGACATAGGCAGCCCTGCAGCACCACTCTCAATACTGGGACACCCACATGGTAAGTGACTCACACATGTCAGTTGGGAGGGCACATACCCAGCAACATTCACAGCCAGCAGGAGAGGTGTAGACAAACACAAACAAATGCTGTACTATGGCCTCTGAATGAGCCCTATGGGTAACCCCTCCCCCAGGCCTACACAGACAGACTACAGCAGGCCAGGCAGTTGGATGTAAGTTGTGAAGTCTAGGAAGTCAGAAACTAATATGTAGGTAGTGAAAGCTAAGATCTATAGTACACTGATATGCCTCTAGCCAGCACGATAGGTACATCCACAGACTGAAATGGTGTACCCGACATACCAGTACAGTCCTAGCAACTGAGTAAACATGTCAGGTGTGCCCCACCATCAAACTTACATTTATAGTAACAGTGAGGTGTGCCCCCCCCCCATTTAGAAATGTAGAAACAGGTGCCCCCCCCGCTATGCAGAAATGTAGCAGCAGTCAATGCCAAATGACTGATGTATACCCTGCAGACACAGCATGCTACCTGTCAGTGTACAACACAAAGGTCAGCACCGCAGTGCAAACTACCTGGACTTGATCCGCACATACAATATAGATGGCCATACTGGGCATGCTCACACACAGACGAGTTAAGGCAATGTCAGTCAACAACATACAACATACTGAAAGGTCATACTGGGCATGCTCATATACTTAAACACATAAAGGCCATGTCTGCAAACATCAGTGGACCAGACATATCTGGCAGTTGCAGTACTTATTGCAGACACATGTCAGTATGCACCACTCCTGCCTTGCACACACAGTGGATGGGAATACAGACATATATGTAAGGACAACACACTACAGTAAGCCAAATGTATATAGACATAGATGTGTGGAGGAGGGTGTTAAGTTACACATTACCTTGAGAATGAAGACAAAGAAGACAAATACAGTTCTTTCTCTCTTTCAGTGGTATTTATTAACTGCAGTACACACGTGTGGGAGCCTCATGGAAAAGCACTAGAGAGACTCCCAGAACAAAGGAATGCACTAGCTTATATACTGTGAATATTGCCGACGGTACAAAAATATAAAATGAACCAATTAGATCGTTATACAAGACAATTAACCAATCAATGATTTACCCGTAAGCATAAAGCAGTTCACATCATTATATCTCTGGGCAGAGAAAGAAAATCGGATACACTTCTATATAAGGCACATTTCCTGTTTTCAAGCAGACTCTTGTTTTTCAGTAATTTTCCACTACTCCCAGTTCATTCAAAGTTCATAGTACACAGTACATCTTAATACATGCAGACTGGCACGTACTCAATTCCTTCAAACACATGCTTTGGCTGTTCATATTCTACAATCTCCCATTTGATGCTGTGTAAGCATCACCACTTACCCTATCATACATTTGTCCCAAATCTAACATTACCATGTTACTGGTCTTTTCATCATTGGTAAACATTGTCATGTCATTGTCTACATTCATAGTTGCAGACATATAAAACTTAGGCACCTTTTTCACAGTTTTTGAAGACATCAATTTCAAGATCAGTGCTTTGATTAAAAATATGACAAGAAAAGCAACAATTGCTAATACTACAATTAATAAAATCAACTTCAACAGTCCACCTCCCCAACCTGAGAACAGGTTGATTAACCATGCCCATGTTGAACTATCGGCCTCTTTGGCCTCAGAGAGTTCGGAAATTCTTTGAATCAGTTCAAGATGGCTTTCAATTTCATGCTGATTGTCTGGAATAAATGTACAGCACTCTTCCTGGATTAAAGCACAAGTTCCCCCTTTCGCCGCTAGTGTGAAATCGAGAGCCATACAATTTTGGAGGACTACAGCTCTCATAGCAGTCAGTTCATCAGTCACTAGTTCTAAGGCAGAAAATGTAGCATTGCTTAATATTTCAAGCAATTTGGATAGCTTTCTCCGTTCCCAAATTGATTTCACTGCTCCGTATGTTGGAATTATACCAGCCCATGATATGACATCATCACCCGTCCACATGGGATAGTCCTTTAGTGCCAGCATGAGCTAAATCATGATGATAGATCCAGGAAGCATCAACTTGACCTACCGGATTGGTAGGCTTCTTGACCTCTCGAACGTTCTGAATTTTTCCTTGAGGTAAGGCATTTACATGTCGGATAGCTGGGACTAAATAACCTAAGAAACGGCTACCAGACCAATTCCCTGGTAACCACTTATATGCCTTTCTACCACAAATAAAATACAATCCTTCTTCCAAGAGCATAGTGGAAATGTTAGCGGTAACATTATTATTGAACACTACTTAAGAGAATACATCATCTAACTCCAACTTAAGATGTGAGAGTTGTGAGTAATTTGTCATTGTAGGGCTATTTTCAAAGATCTATACCTCCTTTGGCCCTAACATCGTTCCAGTCACATTACAGGTCTGCCAATCTGAATAAGTCTTGAATGGTGCAGATACAGAGGCCCACCACACTGAATAGGACATGGACCTGTCCCATGGCGTAATGTTAATTGATTGTAAAGCTATGTAGTTAGTAACGGCACATACTCTCTGAATTGTTATAGTGCAATTAATTGAACCAACTTTCTTTATTCCCTTTTGTTTTAGGCATAAAATGCCTCACTGTCGGTATGCTAAAGTTAGAGCTACAGTTTGATTTGAATTTATTTGTTTACACAATCCCCCAGAAGTATTAAAGAGGATGGTTGAATAGTTGTCGGTAGGTAAAGGACTAGCTGTCATTGGCAGGCCATCATGCGAAGTGTGAAGAGCTGCACAGATCCAGCAATCAGAAACGTTGAAGGTGGAAGCATAGACATATTTAATGGCCTGGTAGGTGTTGAAAGGTGGGTGCCAAATAGCTCACTTGGCAGAGTGCGTTGTTGGAGCAGGAAATAAAAATGGCCACATTAAAAATAACAGTACAACAAGAATAACCACCAAAATAGCTCTCCAGTACTTTTGTGGAAATGGTGGTTGAGTTTGCATAGTATCAGGAGTTTGGGGTTTTCCAAACAGGTAGATGTTAGGCATCATCAGGTGTTGGTACAGTATGGCTTTGAGTACGAGTAGCAATAGGTGGAGAGTCTGGAGTTGAAAAAGGTAAAGGCTGTTGAACTTCGGATGGCACGACCTTTTTGACGTGCGATATGTGAATCCAGGTGGGCGAGCCTTGTAGTCGCACCACTGATGATGTCATCAGTAGAACCAGGAAGGGCCCCTTCCAATGTGGTTGAAGCGCTGTTTTTTGAGAGAAAGACTTGACGTACACCCAGTCTCCTGGTTGTAGTGTGGAAGACAGGAAAGGATCAGGGATATGTTGAGCCGCTGCTACCTGGCGGTGATGAAACTGTAAAAAAGAGACAAGAGAAGTGCAATATACAAGAATATCATTATCAAATGCATCTTACTTAGAGAAAGGCGGTGGTGGTGTCATGGGCATGCGCATAGGGCGGCCCATGAGGATTTCATGAGGAGAAAGTCCCTCAGTAGGATGTACTTATGCTCTCATAGAGAGTAGGGCTAGAGGTAAGGCCTGTACCCAAGTGAGGCCCGTTTCCATAGTAATTTTAGTCAATCTAGTTTTTAGTGTCTGACTCATGCATTCAAGTAATACCTGATGCCTGTGGTCTATATGGACAATGACATTTTAAGGTGATGCCTAACATTTTACACAAATAATCTATCAACTGAGCAGTAAAATGTGTTCCACGGTCCGAATATATTTGACAGGGAACACCAAAACGAGGTATCAGTTCATAACAAAGTTTCTTAGCAACTAAAATAGCATCATTCTTAACACATGGGTAGGCTTCTAACCACCCAGAGAAAACATCAGCAACAGTTAAAACATATTTGAAATGAGTACAAGGTGGGAGTTCAATAAAATCCCATTGCAAAGCACAGAATGGTCCCAATGGTTTTGGCAGTGGTTGTGAGGGAGCCATAGTGCCTTTTGAAATGTTAGACTGTAAACAAATGGAGCACGTGCTCAAAAAATGCTGTACAGAAGCAGAAAGCCCTGGGGCAAACCAATCATTTTGGATTTGTTTTATTAACGCTTGTACCCCTACATGAGCTGGCAAGTGATACGCTTTAATAAGGGAATTTAACATGGACATTGGGCAGAAAAATCTGCCATCGGGATGTTGCCAAATGAGATCAGAACATTTAAAACAACCTTGAGCCAGCCATGTTTTTCTTTCTGATTCTGGTACTTCATCCTGTAAAGCTTTTAACACTGTGGTATCAAAAGTAACCATTTGTTGCAGAGGCTGCAGAAAATGTCCCTGAACAGTTTGTGAGAGAGCAGCCTGTTTAGCAGCCCAGTCAGCTAAATTATTGCCCTTAGTTTCAAAGGAGTCATTGGATTGATGTGCTGCACATTTAACAACAGCAAGTTCAGAAGGCAACAATAAGTCTTGTAGCAAGTTATTGATATAGAAATGTTTTTTAACAGGTGCCCCAGAAGATGTTAAAAACCCTCTTTCCTTCCACAATATACCAAAATCATGAACAACCATGGGCATAACGGGAGTCAGTATATATAGTAACAGACTTGTCCTTAGCTATTTGGCATGCATTTGAAATGCCACTAGTTCCGCAACCTGCGCGGAAGTGCCTTGGGGTAATTGTGCTGATCTTAAAACTTCAGTCGGAGTACAAACCAACCAAGCAGCTTGGAATTCACCAGATATTGTTCGTAAGCAGGATCCATCAACAAAAAGAACTAAATCCGGATTTTGCAAAGGAGTGTCATATAAATGTAACCTAGGAGAAATTACAGAGTTAACTACAAGCACACAATCATGTGGTTCGCTCTCATCTGCAGTTGGTATTAAAGAGGCAGGGTTCAGTGGTGGGCAGCGTATGACTTGCAGGACAGGATTATTTATTAAACTTAATTCATACTTAGTAAGGCGTGCATTTGAAAGATACTGTGTTTTTGTTTTTAAAAGTAACGCTTGAGCTGCATGTGGAACTGCTAGTATAGTATCATGTCTCAGGGTTAGTGGGGCTGCCATATCGACCAAGACAGCGGCAGCTGCCACAGCCCATAAACAGGCCAGGTAACCAGAGGTAACCGGATCTAGCTGAGTGCTGTAGTAAGCAATAGGCCGGTAGCCTCCAGCGTATTGTAGGCTAAGAGACCCAAGGCAGTCTTGTTTCACTCACAGCAAAAGAAAACAAAAGGTTTGGAATAATCTGGCAACCCTAAGGCAGGAGGATTTACCAAGGCTGTTTTGATAGCCTGAAAAGCCTCTTCATGCTTTGACGTCCAGGGTAAAGGTTCTGCAACATCCTTTTTTAGGAGTTGTAACAGGGGGGCCAAAATCTCTGAAACATTAGGCATCCACTGTCTGCAGTATCCTGCTAGGCCAAGGAATCCTCGAAGCTGCTTCTGGGTTACAGGGCGAGGGGCACTTTGAATAGAAGTTATGTGATTTGGGAGTATTTGACGAGAACGGATTGCAATTATATGTCCCAAATACTGCACCTTTTCCTGACAGAATTGCAATTTTGATCTGTTTGCTTTAAACCCTCATATAGCTAAAACGTTTAACACTAAAAGGGTATCCTCCATACATGAGTTACTGTCTGGTGAAGCTATAAGAATATCGTCCACATATTGGACAAGAACTGAACATGATGGTAGTTGCAGATCCTGTAGCTGTCTATGCATCTCTCTAGAAAATAAGGTTGGGGACTCTACGTATCCCTGGGGCAATTGAGTCCAAGTATATTGCTGACCTTTGTAGGTAAATGCAAACAAATACTGACTGTCATGATGTACTGGAATAGAGAAAAAGGCTGATGAAATATCTATGACCGTAAAACATTGTGCAGTAGGTGGGATACAGCTCAAAATAGTAGTTGGGTCTGGTACCATTGGGAAAATGGGCAAAACAGCTTTGTTGACTTCACGCAAGTCCTGCACAAATCTTTAAGCTTGTTTGCCAGTTTTTTTTTACTGGTAATATTGGGGTATTACATGGGCTTCTGGTGGGTACTATGATCCCTTGCTGTTCCAATGCAGAAATAACAGGGGCAATACCAGATATAGACTCGGCTGTCAAAGAGTACTGTGGCACTCGCGACAACCTTACTCCTGGTTGCACTCGCGGCAACCTTACTCCTGGTTTTAGAGTTATTTTTACAGGAGTAGCTGAGGTCAAAAATCCTACATCATTGTCATGAGTAGTCCACAGGTGAGAGGTTAGGGAATGTAAACACCTGTTTCTGTCAAAACCTGACTGGATACACATTGTCTGTAAAGTGATAGTTTCATCTAAGGTTGCCAGGGTACTATCCTGTTGATCTGAAGGCACTTGGAGATAAACTTCATCAGCTATGCAGAAAATGGTGGCCCCCATTTTGCAAAGCAAGTCTCTCCCTAATAGATTTAAAGGTGCTGTGGGTCCTACTAAAAATGCATGGTTATCATGTAGAGGTCCCAAAGTTACTAGAACTGAACAGTTTCGGAATACTCAATAGGTATACCAGAGACATCCACTCCTCTAGTTATCTTTTCTGAGAGGGGAACATTCATTGCTGCTTTGCCAGCTAGCATGGATTTAGTTGCTCCGGTATCAATCAAAAATCGATATGGTTTATTTTTAACTAGTAACATAACATGTACTCTATTCTTATTCATTTCCTATTGACATTATTTTTCTACAACCTTTATCCTTTATTTATAATGCTCCATAACTGACTATGTATTTTTCTTTGCCTACTGTAGTTTTTATGTAACCAGTCCTTTTTGGACATTTTTCTATTTTTCTATTTCAGTCTTTTGTTACAAAGAGGTTTACTTTGTTCTATTTGTGCTTTTATATTTTTTGTGTGTGGAGCTTTTCTCCCCGGGCCTCTACTGAAAATGGACATATATCCAGCTAGACTAGCCTGGTCAACAAATGTAAAATAAAAATAAAATAAAATAAATGTGGTCCATCCTGATCCACAGCAATAAAAGGGCACAACTGCTGCTGTTTCTGTTCAGGGAACCTTCATTGTGGTTGCTGTCGATTGGATGGAGTCCAATTAGAATTCCACTGATGTGACGTATCAGTGGGTGGGGCAGATTGTTCAGCTAAATATGGACATTCATTCCTGCAATGGCCTATTTGGCCACAGTTGAAACGCTCTGTCTGATTACTATAATTCTGGGGTGGGGCCAACTGTGTTTCCTGCCAGTTTTGTCTATTTTGATTTCCTGCCCCTTGGCGTCCAACCCTTCCTCTTCCTCGTCCTCGTCTGCTACCTCGCTGACCAGGCGGCTGGCCAAAAGCATTAAACATTTGAATTTTTGCTTTTACTAACTTTTCCTGTAAGTCCTTCTTTTCTTTAGCTAAGTGGTCAGATAGGTATTGTACCTGTTGGACTAACTCATGTAATCCTAAACTAGGCCAGTTTAAGCACACTTCCTTTAACTTATCCCTCACCTGTGGGCGTAACCCATCTACAAAAGCAGCCGACAATCCGCTTTGTTCCGGTCCTTCGGTGGGCTCTGGATACCTAGAGTAAGCCTCAAAGGCTTCAGTGAGCTGATTTAAATATTTGTCTACAGGCTCATCTTCTTTTTGTATGACTGATTTAATTTTCGACCAATTAGGGGTAGGCGGGAATATTACGGTGATAGCATTGACGATACGTTGTCTGACCGCCTCAAACCCATTTTCCCCTTGTATATTGTGCTTCGGTATTGGAGTGGGAACATTAAGCATGATCCCAGATTTGTTTCATTAAATCAGCTGGGACAGCGTACTGAAGGAATGCTCTAACCTCTTCTATGGTAGGATTTTGCAGACAAATATGTCCTGCTAGTACACGCTGGAATTTTGCTGGGTTTGTACGGATGGGTGGGAGTGACTTAGTAATGGCTTGAAAATCAACTGCTGACCACACCCTAGGTACCACTACAGTTGCCGGTTGTCCCGCATCCCTAGCATGCGCTGGGTTTGGAACTTCTCTCAAGGGAAACATTCTGCCATCGTCTGATGACTCACAGTCTGAATCAGGATTAAACTTATCAGGGCCATAATAGCCGTCGCCATCATCCATCATGGCAGGAAACTGGCCAAAATGTTTTTTCCGATGTAAGTAAAGCCTTCCTTTTTTTCCCTGATAAGATCTAGGCTTAAAAAACATTTGTGCCTTGTCTCCTTTTTTATCTTACTATGAGTTGTCCTGTGTAATGCCTTTTTCTTATCCTGTTCCTCAGTGTCTAATTCACTAGCCTGACCTCCCCCTGCCTGATCTCTGCTCCCAGTACTAGCATGCTCCTCTCCCCGCTGGCTACCGCTCCCTGTCATGGAGCTCACTGCTCTTTCCTGGACCGGTGGGGGCGGATACTGCAGTGGGACTGTGGGAGGTGGGGGAAACCAAGGATTATCATCTTCAGATGATTCAGGTATTTGTAATTTACTTAATTCTTTTACCGGATATAATCCCTTGAAGGGCGGTTCCTTTAGTCGCTTACCATCTGCTACATCTAAATTACTGGCAGTATGTTATAGTTCTTTTAACTGTTCTTTTAATTTTTGCTGATTATCTTTAAGACTACTAATTACCGAATCCTTTTCCCTTTCCTTTGCCTGTGACATCCAGTCATTGAAAGCTGCCCAACATAACCCTGGTATTTTTCTTCCCTTTTTTCTCAATTTTCCCTGCAAATTTGTCAGGATATTTTTATTAAAACTACCATTTTCTGGGAAGGCAAGATCACCATCATTTTTAGTAAGGGTGATCCACTGATTTAAAAACATGCAACTGTCCAGGGCACATGAAAAAACATATAACCAGCTGGTGTACCTCTTACCGGCTCCTTTATTGTTCCCACACTCACTCCCGTTGTCACGCAGAAAGCTATACTGTATTTTACAGCTTTAGCTAAGACGTTGTGTAAACGTCGTTTTTCCCCACTCTCGTATCTCCTTTCACATTTATGTCGCCAGCGTTTTGTTTTATCCCACACTCATACTGCACAATCAATAGCAGAAAAGAAATGCATGCCACTTACCTTAAAACGACTGAATGAGAGAAATCATGTCATTTCTGCATAGTTAAAAATGCCAAATCTTTAAGGAAGACAGATGCAGTAAAATTAAAGAAACAGTGCAGAAACAGAAAAATCTGTTATGGGCCCTTTTACTAGCAGTATTTCATTCAATTCCTGACTGCTGCAGCTTGTCTCAATTCAGATCTGAGTCACGGCACAAATTGTTAAATTACACATTACCTTGAGAATGAAGACAAATACAGTTCTTTCTCTCTTTCAGTGGTATTTATTAGCTAAAGTACACACGTGTGGGAGCCTCATGGAAAAGCACCAGGGAGACTCCCAGAACAAAGGAATGCACTAGCTTATATATGGCTGTTCATATTCTACAAGGGTGACCATGACAAGGAGCCATCTGGACTTGTCCCACCCAGCACACAGCCAAAGGGCCCCAAACACATGAGGTGCAGGTGTCACTCACTGCAGATGCTAGCCACCAGTATCTGTCAGCATGACCGGCTATATGGTGCACATGCCAGCTGTGCAACGTGACTGTACAAGGAAGTAGTCACCTAGTAGCTGTATACACGTACCTGTGGCATATGACCCCGTGTGTGCCTACATGTGGCATGACAACCACTACAAGAATGGATTATGGCCCATGCACACACCGCCCTCCTCATAGCAGTATCATGACAATTCCAATGTGGAATACACGTTTGGGGGAGCTGTAGCTCAGTAATCCCCATGGCGCATCCCATAACTGTGTACTGCTGTAGTGATGAACTAGTTAGGTAGTAGTTCTAACCCCAGACTTGGCAACTGTGTGAGTTTGTGTGCGTGTCTCTCTGTCTCTGACTGTGTAGAGAGAAATGCTCTTTAGGCTACTCACACTCCATACAATTCATATACTCACCTTTAGCAAGGCTGCTGATGTCACTCACCTAGCAATATACCTCTGAGACTGTCATAGCCCAGTAATCTCCGTAGCAGGTCCTGTAACTGCGTACTGCTGTAGTGTGATAAAGTAGTTTGGTAGGTGTTCTAACCCCAGACCTGGCAACTGTGTGTGTGTGTGTGTGTGTGTGTGTGTGTGTGTTGGTGTGTGAATCTGTGTGTGTGTGTCCGACTGAGTAGAGAGCAATGCTTTTTAGGCCACTCACACTCCGTACAATGCATATACTCAACTTTGGCAAGGCTGCTGATGTCACTCACCTGGAAATACAACTCTAGGAAAGTAATAACCTAGTAATCCCTGTAGCGCGTCCTGTTACTGCGTACAGCTGTCGTGTGATAAAGTAGTTAGGTAGGTGTTCTAACCCCAGACTTGGCAACTGTGTTTGTGTGTGAATGTGTGTCTGACTGAGCAGAGAGCAATGCTTTTTAGGCTACACACACTCCGCACAGCTCATATACTCAACTTTGGCAAGGCTGCTGATGTCACTCACCTAGAAATACACCTCTGGGAATATCATAGTCCAGTATTCTCCATAGCACGTCCTGTAACTGCGTACAGCTGTCGTGTGATAAAGCAGTTAGGTAGGTATTCTAACCCCAGACTTGGCAACTGTGTGTGTGTGTGTGTGTGTGTGTGTGTGTGTGTGTGTGTGTGTGTGTGTGTGTGTGTGTGTGTGTGTGTGTGTGTGTGTGTGTGTGTCTGACTGAGTAGAGAGCAATGCTTTTTATGCTACACACACTCCGTACAACTCATATACTCAACTTTGCCAAGGCTGCTGATGTCACTCACCAAGAAATACACCTCTGGGAAAGTCATAACCCTATAATCTCCATAGCGTGTCCTGTAACTGTGTACTGCTGTAGTGTGATAAAGTGGTTAGGTAGATGTTCCAGCCCCAGACTTGGCAACTGTGTGTGTGAGTCTCTGATTGTCTTAGACTGAGTAGAGAACAATGCTTTTTAGGGTACTCACACTCCTTAGAATTCATATACTCAACTTTGGCAAGGCTGCTGATGTCACCCACCTAGAAATACACCTCTGGGAAGGTTGTAGCTCAGTAATCTCTGTAGCGCGTCCTGTAACTGCGTACAGCTGTAGTGTGATGTAGAACTATGGTAGGGTTCCATCTCCACCCATGGCAATTCTGGATGTTTTGTGTGTGTTCCAATGTCTGTTCATGGAGGAATGCATTATAGGCCACTCAATCACAGTACATTTCAAATGCATTACTTTGGCAATCCTGTTGATGTCATTCATTGTGAAATACACCTTTGGGGAAGGACTTCTTTAGTATTCCCTGTGGTGTGACCTATAATAGCTCCATGCTGTAGTGTGATATAGACCTTGGTCAGGGGTTCTATACCCACATGTCAGCTGTGGATGTTTTGTGTGCGTCTCACTGTCTGTGTAGGGAGCAATGCATTTTAGACTAGTCACTCACAGTACAGTTGAAATGGCCTTCTTTGGTAATCCTGCTGATGTCATTCAATGTGAAATACACCTTTGGGGAAAAAGTACTCCAGTAATGTCCGTGGCGTGTACTATAACTGCATAGTGCTGTGGTGTAATAAACTAGTTAGGTAGGGGTTCAACTCCCAGGCATAACGTGTGTGTGTGTGTTTGTGTGTAAGTTGTATCCTGTGTAGAGGTGGTTGTGAGTGTGTGACACCTGTGGGCAGTGTGGAGGGGGTTTTGCTTATTTCTTTTAAGGTGGCCCTACTATATATCACAATGTCAACCATGTTGTATCTTTCGGCTTTTCCCGGTTAGGGGTCGCCACAGGGGAACTCTATTCCGCTAATGATTGGCAGTAGATTTTTACATACCGACTTGCCAGGCCTGACACACAACCTTCAACGTAGGTACGCTCATTCACGCATGTCTCCACACAGAAGACGCTTTAGCTGAGAATCGAACAGGACAATGTCTTACTGTGAGGCGACAACGCTACCGCAGCACCACCACTGATAAAAACAAAGAGATATCGCCCAGCAAACTGTAATCAAGTTGAACAAACTTTAATTTTAAGCACCTTCGTCAGAGCTAATGCTCTGACTTCTTTAGACAATCAAAACCAAGCCTAAAAACCTTTAAATACAAATCAAGTATCAATTAATCAATTTAGATTTGCTCTTATTAAAAATAATTTATAGTTGATTAACTAGTCATTAAAATACAACATGAAATACATAATTAAAGATATTAAAAATATATTAAAAATATATGTATAAATATTTAAACATGTTGTAGAATGTTAAAACATGTTAAAAATTAGAAGTATGGAAACCTAAAAAATCTGTTATACAGTAATAACTTGTTTCATTATTTTAGATTTATACCCATATGTTAGAAATAATAACCAAAGGAATGGCCAACCCTGTTTAGAAACCATTATTTCATATACATATAAACAATCTGTTTGATATTTATAAATATATATATTTATAAATATATTAGTTAAAGTGCATATTGAACTAAAATTGTATATTAATAAATACATAAGCAAATTAACAATACTTTATAACCTCAAAAGTAAACACTGATGTGCATAAATCACTAGGTATGCAAATAAATAAATTAATGAATCAGATATTATATATGGGCTGTAGTGTATAACCGTGCTCGAGTTTAATACGTATAATCATAATAATGACCTAAAATTATCTATTAATTGCTTTAAGCTTTAGAATACATTTAATAGATACATATTTGTTTAAACCTGGTGGAATATATGCAGAAGTACGAATTTGCCACATTAACTCTTTTTCCTCCAGCTTTAGTTCCCAGGGGCCACCCCTCGTATCATACACTACTTGTTCTAAAACTGAAAACTGGACACTATGTGTAGGATTTTCCATAACATGTTTGGCTGGAGCATCCATGACTACTTTTTTATTTATACTATATTGCTGTTTGTAAATTCGTTGTCTAAATTTTCTTTCCATTTTTCCAGTATAGTATGCGCTATATAGTTCACATACAGCTATGTAAACAACTCCTTTCAAATTGCAATTAAACTTATCTCTAATAACACAATTCCTATCTTTGATGTTCAATTTATTGCCTATTTTGATATATCTACACTGTGCAGAACAGCCACATCTACTCATCCCAGTATTAACTTTATACTGTTTCTGCCTTTCCAATAAACTTTTAATATTAGGTCCCCTTCTATAAGTTACCCGCGGACCAGCCCCCAACATTTTATTAAGATTACTGTTTTCGACTATTATTACCCAACTTTTGATTATTATATCTTTGATATACTTAGCATCCATTGAGTATGTTATCAAAAAACTACTACCTAGCTTATGCCCTGTGTCTTTGCTTCTACTGTTGATTTGAACAAAATTGTCATATTGCTTTTCATCATATCCTTTCTGGAGAATTGATTTAAAATTACCTGATTCCCTCTTAAGGTTAACTTCATGAAAAATAGGTTTAAGAAAATGTTCCTGGTACCCTCTGTGTAAAAACATAGACTTCAATAACTCACATTCAACTTTATAGTCACTATCAGCAGCCACCATCCTCGTGTCTCTAACTACTTGGCCCTTAATACTGCTTTTGTCTGGTGATATGGATGGCTACTTGTAAAATGCAAAAATGCATTTGAATAAGTGGGCTTGCAATATATTGTAATTTTATATCTATTGTTGACCACATCTTTAGTTAAATTAACATCCAAAAAATTAATAGATTCCAATCCTATTTGGAAAGTAAATTATAAAAAACTGGTCATCTGTGTCATGGTTTCAATAAGACCTCAATATTAGTTGCGTCTCTATTCCAAATAAAACATGTCATCTTGGTACCTTGTGTGCGGCCATGGTGGTGCAGCGGCTAGCATTGCCACCTCACAGCAAGAGGTTCTCCGGTTCGATCCTCGGCAGGGGTGCCTTCTGTGCGGAGTCTGCATGTCCTCCCTGTGGTTGCGTGGGTTTCCTCTGGGCGCTCCGGTTTCCTCTCACATACCAAAGACATGCTGTAGATGGATTGGACACTCTAAATTGGCCCTAGGTGCGAGTGTGTGCGTGTATGTGCCTTCTGTGGAAGGATGGGCACCGGGCTGGCAACGCGACACTGTAAAACTCCACTGCCAATCATGAATGGACAGGTGATCCGCTGTGGCGACCCCTAACTGGGAAAAGCCGAAAGAAGAAGATCTTGGTACCTTATGTACCAAGTCACAGAATTCTGAAAATGAGGGTTGTTAAATAACAGGGTCCTCTCCCAGTACACCATGATACAGTTCGCAAAACTACCACCACAGGGTGAGCCCATGGTGACCCCTGATTTTTGCAAATAGAAATCACCATTAAAGTACATGTAATTGTTAGCTAGAACTATTTCAAGGAGAGTTTCTATTATGGAAATCTCACTGTCATGCATACCCTTCATGTTCAGAAATTCCCTAACCCATTCTACACCTAATTTCTGAGGAATGACTGTGTATAGATCTTTTATATTGACAGTGAGAAAAATATTATTTTTATTAAACTCTAGTTTATTGATACTTTCCAAGAAACTCCATGAATTGCAACAGATTTGTGGTTCATTGTTAATCAAGGGCTTCAATTTGGAGTCTACTTACTTGGCACAAGCATAAGTTAATGATCCTCGCCCATCAACAATGGACCATACATGGATAACAGATGTAAATTAGCTGAGAGGCTGGGGTGCAAAGCCATACCCATACATGTGACATCAACTCCAGCCACTTGTTTGGCTGTGGGGGGATGCCTATTCGTACAAGACGTATAGTGTGTGGGGCCTCTCAACCCCATTAACGGTACATGTGGACATATGTGTATTTGTTAATCTGCCATTCCTATCTACAAATGTATGGCCATATATACCTATATAGATTTACACATCTGCTGATATATATATATATATATATATATATATATATATATATATATATATATATATGTCTGTATACACCTACATATATATCTGCATACACATATGTAAAATGCTGTGTATATGTAGACATATAGGTGTAGACACATATATGTGTCGATATAGGCATATGCATGTATATATGTGCATATATATTGATATATATATGTATATAGTTTTAGAAATTAATATATATATCTACAGATCTAGAAATGTTGTATCTGTTTAGATATTAATATAGGTACACACGCATACATCTAGATGTTGGTATACATTCTCTGTACTGTTGCATGACTGGAGTGGATGATATGTTTCTGCAAGCATCAAATCTCTTTGTACCTGTCATGGCTTAGTGATGAATCACTTTGTCTATGGTGTGCAGGGTCCTCGGTTTGAGCCCTGCAAGAGCTGTTTATTTTATTGCTGGGCAGAACACAGCCCATTGGATACACAGTGATTAAGGCACTTTAAAGCAGTTGTAAGCAGGTTTGCTCGGAGCTAAGCAATGCCTACACAGGTTCAGCAATTCAGCAGCTAACTTAGTATAAGAAACTGTAACCAGACTTTAGCAATGCTTACCTCCGTGCAAACACACGTACAACTGCTTTAAAGTGCCTTAATCACTCTGTATCCATTGGCCCTTGTTCTGCCTAGCAACAAAATAAACAACCTCTGCTAGGCTCGAACCCAGGACCATGCACACCATAGCCCAAGTGATTTATCTTCAAGCCATCATAGATATACATAACTCTGCTGTAGTCACAAACATATCATCCAGCCCAGTCATATAACAGTACAGAGAGTATATTCCAACATGTAGATGTATGTGTGTGTGAAAATATATTAATGTCTAAACAGATACAACATATTGATATATGTAAATATATATATATATATATATATATATATATATATATATATATATATATATATACACACACACACACATATATGTAAGCAGATATATATAGCTATATAGGTATATATGGACATACATCTGTAGATAAAGTGGGAACATAGCAGAAACATATATGTCCACATGCTCCATTAATGGGGTTGACAGGCACAAACAACATATGTCTTGCACGAATAGGTATTCCCCCTACAGCCAAACACGTCTGCCCTGCAGTACACTACCAACTGTTGCAGATCCCATAACCAGGACCTTACACGGCAAGGGCACAACATGTTAACAGTACTCCATCCCACCTGTATGATGTCAGGCTGGTATCAGTAACATATCATGCAGTACAGTCAGGCTCATGACGACTCCCATATTGCAGTCATCTGTTACCTTTGTTAGCCAGAGTCCCGTACTGTTGGCCTGTACTTCAGAGATGTAGATGCCAAACAACAGTGGTCCCGGGACTTACCCTGAGGTACTCCAGTTGTCATGTGTCTGGGGATGGAGTTGGAGTTAGTTACAACTACAGTTTGGGATCTTATCAGTAAGCCATGTGGCAAAGCAGCGAGTGGCATTGGGATGTATGGCCGGATTAGTATGTTAATCTATGTCTCCAGACTGGGGGATGGTTTTGAAGGGCTTGGCGAGGTCTACATAGGCTTTGTGGACTGCCTTACCCTCTTCAACAGCTATGCATACTGAGTCAAAGCAGTCAATCAGTTTCAGGAGACAAGACTGGGCCTCCATGAGCCCAATCTGTGTGGGGTCCAGTGTGTGAGGTTTGCGAATGTCTGCGTTCAAAACATCCCTGATCATGATCATGCATTCCATGGCCATGCAGTCAGGCACGTCAAACTGATGTGACGGTAGTTCCAGGGATCACAGGTGGATCCCCCCTTGTGGAGTGGGATAACTGCAGCTGTGCGCCACTCAGTGGGCACCAGGCCAGATGCGAGGCTATCATTACGCATGACAGTTAGGTGAGTTGCCATTCCATTTTGTAGGTCATTTAGTACACAGCCCAGGATGTCATCTGGTCCCATGGATGCTGTATTCTTAGTTGTGGGTAGTGCGTTGTCTGCCTCTGTGGCTGTGATTACTGGGCAGTGGAACCCTTTACGTATTGACATGAGCTTTGTTGGGGGTGTGAGGGGGTGAATGTGGCACTAAATCAATCTGCCAGAATATTGGCACATTCCGTGGGAGCAGTCTATGTAATGCCATTCTGTTGCAGCTCAGAGCACTTCTGAGCATTGCCAGTTAGAATTTGGACATAACTATAGAATGCTGTGTGGTTGTCCGTGGAGTCTGTGGCAATTTTAGTTGCATAATCAGCTTTGGAGGATTCCATGAGGGATCTCAACGTCTTACTGGGGATGGTAAGGGAGTTGTTTGCATCCTTGGATTATCATTTTTTCTTTAACAGTGTCTACCGTCTGTTGTATACTCTGTTAATGGCAGCAGACCACCAGACTGGCTTGATTATTTGGGAGGTGAGTGTCGTGGTTCTATGTAGAATGTCAGGAATCGTGTACAAGTGGCTATGCTCATACAGTGCCTTAGTGCAGGATTCATCAGTTGAACTGTCAGCTCCTGTCTCCATGAGTGTCATAAACATTGTCACTTCTGCCTTTAGTAGCATGAAGTTGGCCTTGGAGAGGTATTTTATGTTTTACGGACAACTGTATATACATTGCTTTCACATGTTCAGTTTGATTAGGCTATGGTGGGATTCCTTTGGTGGAACCACAGTCCCATGTACTGTTGTGATGGCTTAGTGGTTAATTACTGTGACTATAGTTTACAGGGTCCTGAGTTCATGACCTGCAAAGGCAGGTTATTTTTGTTCTGGCCAGAACAGCGGTGAATGCATACAGACTGATTAGGGCAATAAAGGTTTGTCACACTCAATACAATTCAAATGCCCAACTTTGGCAATCCTGCTAATGTCAATCACTGTGAAGTACACCTATGGGGAAAGAGTACTCCAGCAATCTCTGTGGTAAGTGCTATAACAGTATAATGCTGTAGTGTGATAAGGAACTCTGGTAGGGGTTCTATTCCACACATGGGAGTTGTGGATGCTTTTGTGTCTGATCCTGTGCCCGTGTAAAGAACAGTGCATGTTTGGCTAGTCACACTCATTACAATTCATTTGCTCTACTTTGGCAGTCCTGCTGATGTCACTCACTGTGAAATAAACCTTTGGCGAAAGAGTACTCCAGTAATCTCCATGGCACATTCTGTAATGGCATAGTGCTGTAGTGTAATAACTAGTTAGGTAGGGGTTCTAATCCCAGATGTGACAGGTGTGTGCATATGTGTGTCTTAATGTGTTGATGTTTGTCATTGATGTCCTGTGTGGAGGTGGTTGTGAGTGTGTAACAACTGGACCCAATGTTGAGTGTGTTTTTAATATTTCTTATATGGTGCCCCTAGCATAAATCACAATATCCACCATGCAGGAATAGCAAATGTGATATCAGTACATAGTTAGTCACGGGTTCTATACCCTGGACTGGTAAGTGTGTGACACAAACATGCTTACCTTTTACTCTCCCAACCCACCCTGACTTATCTTTGCCTCTTTCTGCCTCTCTCACTCCCTCTCTGGTGGATGTGGAGACTTACACCTGCTTTGCTTAGGCAGCGGCATGTGTATTGTCAGTGATGCTAATGATCTGCACAGATTACAGCCCTCCTCTAGCTGATTGCATGTGGAACAGCTGTGGTAACATTCCCATAGCCAATTGCATGGAAACGCACTCCAATATCTAGGATCATCTTGTTGGTGTTGGGCCTTTTCATTCACTATGAGGAGGAACTATATCTGTTGTTAGGCAAACAGCATCACAGATGGATTGGGGACTTACCTCTGACAACATACACTGTGGAAACAGGCCAACACACAGGAGGGGGATGTGCCTGTCCGGACTACAGACTGTAAGTGCTGCAATACTGCAGTTGGGGTACTATTGATTTAACAGGGTGTGTGTGGATATGGCTGTAATACTTGTCATGTCAGTGCTATGTTTATGAGGAATCCCCATCTGTAGGGTCATCTGCAGACTGGGCAGTGTGTGGTGCCTTGTGTTCCTTGTGTTACCCACAGAGCACCTATCTCTCAACTGCAGAAGG